>NC_050593.1:34009303-34079303 GCF_013368585.1 Megalops cyprinoides
CTTTGTTGACACCCCAGGGTCTGAAAGCGCATTTTGAGGCTGGTGATGTGACTGAGGGATCTCTTGCCGATAATATTCAAAGACGCCCATGAGAGCTCTGACTGTATAACTAACTGTGAACATTTAAAGTTTTATGTTTGAGTGCTGGACTGGCTGACTGCAGGTACTGCTTCTGGATTCGCTCTAAAGTGAGGCTGTTATCTGATGGTGATTATTTCTAATTTCAGGTTTGCATTCATTGCACAGACTCAGTTCTGGTATAAAGTGGATCCTCCGTGGGAAGTGTGTGCTGAGACCCTGCAGAATGGAGTTTGACTGGCGGCTCTGTGCTTTTGCCTGCAGTTGGTGTGTATCCAAATCGCAGAACATTTCGGCTTCCTCCCAGCATATTGGGAGTTTCTTAACTCCAAAGAGGATTGTAATGTGAAACAGGCCATTGCGACATCCTGTAAAGCGTCTTAAACATACTGCATCCTGTGTGTGTTAACCCCAAACACTTTCTCTTGATGAATATGGCCCTGTTTTACCGTACAGGATAAATTTGACCCTGATTTTACCATGTATGGTGAATTTGGCCCTGTTTTTACCATGGCAAGTAAATGCCAACAAGCTAACATTTCCATAGGGAGCTGGTGCTGGGGCCATCAGGTGCCACTGCTGATGTTTATATATTACATTACAATATTGCCATTTAGCAGATGCTCTAATCCAGAGCAACTTACATCAATTACAGGTTTTTACAATGTTATCTGTTAACACAGCTGGATATTTTACTGAGGCAGTTGTGGATTAAGTACCTTGCCCAAGGGCACAGCAGTAGTGCCCCCAAGGAGAATCGAACCAGACACCTTTCAGATACGAGTCCTGCTCCTTAACCACTATGCTACACTGCCGTATATATCCCTTGTTTTTTCTGCCAATGGGAGTCCTATCGAAGTTCTTGCCCTGGGACATCATGCAGGTGGGGTAATGATGTAGAAGTAAGTGACTGGACTCCCCTGGAATGCAGTAACTCAGTGCCTGTGTACCACGGGGTGGGAGAGTGGAACGACCTGGAGGTGTAGGATATGCTGGAAACAGTGAAACGAGCAGGGATATGTGGCGAAACCGCATAACAGAGCCTAAACTGCTGCTTTCTGAAATATCTTTTCATAAATCCTGGGTCCTTTGTTTTCCCCATATTAAAGCCATCTTTGCATCTGGTGCAAGAGAGCTTGTGTTTGATGTGGTCCACATTACTGACCAGAAATACAGTTTCTATCATCTGAAATATTTATTCCAACCATTGTGTTTTAATTAAAAGTATGCGTGGCTGAAAAGTTCCCACCAGAAAGTATGCTGAGTCATTTATTACCGCTGAAGGCTTCAGAAATGATAAAAACGTGGTTGCATATTACAGAAATGCAGTTGTTTTATTAACAGTGATGCCTGACTTCAAAGAGTAAATACAAATAGACAAGTATTGTCCCGTATCCTTGTAGTTCAAAGAGTGTGTTATGAATGGTGCTGATTCTATAGCAGTTCTTTTATACTGTGGTCTGATGTGCTTTGTGTTGTGTGCTTTATAGAATTTCAAAAAGGATTTAACAGTTATCTGTAAATAATAGGTACAATAAAATATATTTCAGCCGGGTGGAAATGCTTAACGTCAGCCTTTTCACTTGTTAATATGTCATATTGGTTTATTTTTTTGGTTGAGTGTTTTCTCTTGACTTTTGGAAACTAAGCAGTGCTTCGGTAACTTCAAAAGCCTCACAAGTGATGCTGTTTGCAGGCAAACAATTGATAAGAAAATATGTATTGTGGACTTGCAAAAATGTCAGATAAATGTTGGGAGTACTTGGATGCTCTGAAAAAAGAATGCATTTGTAAAGAGGTTATATTTTGTCTGGATGACAGAAAGAGCGAGAGACCAAGGTGATGAGTGAACACATCAAAGAGCCATTGATTGTATCCGTTAAAATGAGACACAAGAAAAGCCGTTAATGTTACTTTGCCCCTGTCTCAGCGGGAGATGCATCCTGCTGCATGCAGCTGAATCATTTCAGTTTGCATCAGCAGCGACACACAGGAAAATGAAACGATTTATTATTTTTATTAAGGGTGGCCGTGTAGCGTTGCGGTAAGGAGTGTGGTAAGGTTACTGGTTCCGCTTATACAGCTGGACATTTACTGAGGCGACTGTGGATTAAGTACCTTGCCCAAGGGTACAGCAGCAGTGCCGCCGAGGGGAATCGAACCAGCAACCTCTCAGTTATGAGTCCTGCTCCTTAGCCACTTTGTTACCGCACAAGTGGTGTTCAGTATAACACATGAAAAGCCCTGAGGATATATATCACGATCAGAAAGCACCTGAGAATGTCCCCCATGCTTCCCAAAGTAGCTTAAAACGGTGAAGTGAGGCAGTGACTGTGTAAACGGTTATATACAGCATTCTGTGCGTTGCTCAGATTGCACAAGAAACTGGCAGCAACAAGGTGTGTCAAAAATGTACATTTCTCTAAACAATGAGTGAGAGGGGGTGTACTGCACTAAAACTTTAAATGTGAATCCTGATTTCCTCAATGCCATTTTAGACACCTATATACTTGCAAGTTTTCTAAAATATTCCAGGGTAATCAGCGGTGGAGAAATTATTCCTAACTGAATTACAAATACACAGGCAAATGTTCGAACAAAACTTTGCTTCTGACGTCTTCATTTCCATGTCATTTGCGTGGAGAATGACACGTGAGAGAGCATTCCATAAAGCCCTCATGACATGCAGGTCTCGTGTGCCATGTCCCCTGGTCCACAGAATGTACATGCTCTCCTTTGATGGCCTCTGTTTTACATCCTGCCAGGAAACAAGACAAGAGACTTTGGCAAGTACTTCGTTACACCTAAGTACATGTTATGTTGCGAGAAGACTCCCTTGTCCCCAGTTAAGTAACCGCAAACAGACGTTTTTGCACCCAGACAGGATAAGTCTACAGTGGGGTTTAGAGACACATGTCCATACACAATGGCAAAGCTGAAGAACACAAACACTATGACTCATTAACTGGATCAGAGATACTGCAGAGAGATGCAACAGACAACTGAGCAGCTTTTGTGATATATACAGGCAGCCTGTATTGATGTACAAGTCTGTCAGTGTTGGCTTCTGTGAAATGACAGTGGTAAAAACGCACCAGTTTTTTTTTTTCCAATATATATATATATATATATATATATATATATATATATATATATATATATATATATGTGTATATGTGTATATATATATATATATGTGTATATATATATGTGTATATATATATGTGTTAATATTTATTTTTAAAATCCTCCTATTGTTAATTTCTCTAATCCATTGGCTGTGACCCTCATAGTTATTTTGGCTGGGGTGAATTAACTTTAAAGGCAGAAGAACCACACACAGTGTGCACCCAGCTAAAGCAAAATCACAACCCCCCCCCCCCCCCCCCCCTCTTGACCAGAGGGCATAAAACACAATGGTGGGGCTCAGCTCCATATGCACACACTCGCTCTGCCTCAAAGGTAAAACAGACACAAGCAGCACAGTATCCGGTTTCAAGGGAAAAGCTCAGAAATTAGGCAGACCAAAGTTCAAGCTCTTTTATGTTGGGGGATGAGGATAATGGTAGCTTCAAAGGTCCGCAGAATGGCTACTCCAGAGTTATCCTTTGGTGTGTAGATCACTGAGGAAGTTCACAGATGTCTTTTTTTCTCATGGGATAGTGGTTGAAGTACCCGGTAACCTCGAGCGCGCCTTTCTCTGCACAGGGGCTAATGTGTGCCGATTGTGGAACCTGCTCTCTTTCTCTCTGCCAGAGCTCACAGAATGGAATTACTGTGCCTTCCTGCTTCAAAGCTCTCAATTCAAAGATCAGATTAATTTAGGCCCGGTAACACTGAATGACAGCCTGCCAAAATACACCAGTTGTCCTAGTCCTTGGTGGATGCTGCTGTTGTACCCTATGGCAAGGTAATTAACATGATTTGCTGGTTATACAACTATCTATGCCCATATGCTATGCAAGTGATACAAATAGATAATAATAATATAATTCCCTGACCACACTGGTGTATTTTTGCATGCACTCATTTGGCAGATGCTCTTATTCATAATATTCATTATATCATAAAATACATTTGTACATATGACAAGGTCACACGACCAACAGTGGAGATCTAGGAAACCCCTAAAGTGTATCAAAAACAAAACAGATGATGTATAAAGGGGTTATAATGTACACAACCAGAAACCCTTAGTGACCTAAGGACAAAAGGTCAAAGAAGTCTTTCAGCGATACTGCCATGAGGCAGTACTTTTCCAATGCTTACCCTGACGTCACCATACAAATGCCCTGGAAACTCAAAGTTCTTCTCCGTTACTGAGAGCAGGGCTGCTGAAGTTATCAGCAGAAATGTCTCCATGACCGTGTGGAGCATGGACCATGGGAGATGACTCCAATTCCCTTCAAGGGAGCCGCTCTAATTCAATGTCTTTGCCAAGGTCTTGGGAACAGAGCAATTGTAACTAAACAGTTCCCGTTTTTCAACAGAAAAACAAGATAAAGATCTCTGTGTTCATAAGAGATGAATCATAATACTATGTAAATTTCCTATTATGGAGTCAATTTTACTTTATTTTCATCGAGAGACTCATTCAAGGTGGATGCATTTAGGAAGTTTTTCTGTAAGTTCTGCTCACCCACATTGTGCCATTGAATAAGCATTTTTTGTTGTACGCGGTTCCAAACTGAATAAGCTTCAAACATGTGGCGATGTCTTCAATTATCATAGCGACCTCTCTCTGTGGCCAGGGTATTTAGGTCAGCTGAAAAGCAGTTTTCCAAACTGTGGAGACTCTGAGCAATTTAAGGAGGAGCAGCAGGCGGATCATTCAGAAATGGTTTCCACTTTCAATCAATCATGCCCCTCCACACCTAAGTCTACAGGGAGACAGCTGTTAGCCACGCTTTGTTTACATCTGTGACTAAAGGAAGTTATAGTGTTGACTGATATGTTAATTTCCTGTGCAGTGCCAGCACAGATGATCTCCTTTTGGCTGCTTAATGGAATCCTAACATTTACTGTCTGCTTGTTAGTATGTGTCACAGGTTTCAAAACAAATATAAAACCCTGCAGATATCCTCAACATCCAGTCTCATCATGATATGGATATTAAAGATAGGCCCTGTTTTCAGCTGAATGGCTCTACAGGTGACTACAAGACAGACAAGCCAACAAGATAGATATCAAAAGCCTTAATTTAGTTCTGTGTTCCGACTATAAGGGTGAGCAAAAATTAGACAAATTTGCACATTTGAAATAATTAGTCTCATTAAGCAGTGACCCTACATATGTTAGTGTGTTATTGATTAACTTTGCACTACTTAATTACATAGCTGCTTTTTAATGTGAAATAAAAAGATATAAAATGTACTCAAGTCTATGAAGTTTGAACTTTGTAATAAGTCATTTAACCAGAAACAATAAAAAAACAGTAGCCATTCTCTCAGTATTTCAAGATAACAAAGGGCAAAGATACTGCATCTGCAGGGATTACAAAATAACATTGTCACAGGAGGTTCTGCTATAAAGGTTTCATTACAATAAGTGGGATCAGATGACTGGAACATCCAGCACCAGGTTGCATGGGGTTCTTTCATCACGACAATGCAGTTATTTGTGTGTGTGCGTCCGTCTGTGTATGTATGCATGTATATATCCCACATGGTGATTACTTCATTAATTGACCCGCCTTTATCTCCTCCCCTCTCACCTCCTCTAATAATCAGTTCTTTCATCCAGCCCGACAAACACACCATAGGAGCTTTGTGGATTCAAAGGATTTGCTTTCTCTTCTCAAAGAGCCGCTATTCTTTGATGATTGGGCAGCGGCGAACTTCAAAGCGATAAATCTTATTTCTGACTGGCTGGCGGCCCACCAAAGTCTTATCAAATTCTAGGAAGTGATCCGCCGCTCCTCAGATAGTCCAAGGATATCTCTGGGAGAAGGAGCGCAACGGCGAAGGACATTTCTGTGTTGATACATTTGGTTTCTTGTATTATTATCAGATTTTTTAAATCAAAAAGTTGATCATGGCAGCAGTCGCGGTACTGCGGAATGATTCACTCCAGACATTTCTCCAGGTTTGTTCAATGCGTTTTCACTTCTCATTGCCAACTGCACTGAGGTCTGACCTTTTTATTATATTTAAATATTTAAGGTGTTTGACAGTCTCTCTTAAATAAGAATCTGATTGTTTTTTTGTCATTTCAAATTCATAATGCTCAAGTTTTTGAACAAATGCACAAGCCCAACTAAATGGCCCCCGTTTTCTTCAAAACTACCCACAATGCTCTCTGTATTTATTTCGTATGTTAGCATGCACGCATTTCAACTGTGCCTCGGCTTCATCTTTAGCACCGGAGAGACGCTGTTCGTCTAACTTTTATTTGAGTGTTCCAAAGTTGTTAAAGATGTTACACTAACGAAAAAGTTCAGTATTGTTTTCGTCGGTTTGCAACTGCCTGTGAAATCAAAGTGTTGCCGTATGTCACGATCAGTTTATCTGAGTTCATCTTAATTCTACAGGATCGCACTCCGACCTCCTCACCGGACACCACCACGCATACTCCCCTCGCGCTTCTAGCGGCGACGGGTAACCGGATTGGGCATCACCACGGATCGAGTCCACCCGATTTCCTGCAGGTCCCGTACGATGCGCCCCTTGGCTCTCCGTCGCGAATTTTCCATCCTTGGAATAACGACGGAAACCTTCAATGCGCTCTGTCTGGCAAATCGACTTTGGGACTGTCTCCAAAATCCCAGCTGTCCGCACACATCCAGGCGTCGTTTTCTTCCCACCACGAATTCCCCCTTACCCCTCCGGCGGACCCTACCAACCCCTATGACTACTCACCCGTGAAGATGCTACCTTGCTCCGTGCAATCATTGCAACTGAGCTGCCCTCCCACTTACGTCCCTGCCTACACAGCGCCAGCGCCTATTGCACCCGCAGTGCCGGGTTTTGTTCCCGGACGCTCCGGCCTTATCCACCAGCAATCCGGACAGCTGTCCCCGAATCCCGGAGAGGACATCCCGTGGTGGAGCTTCCAACAGGGGAATCCCGTAACCTCCCCTCCCCCGCTCGCCCCACATCGCTTCCCTTTGCAGAGGAGTTTGGTGGTGGGGCATTCGGAATTTGCTCAATATCGGACTCAGATTTCTACCCTCCTTCACACGAAATCCCCCCTCGCCATCGCCCGTAGGTGCCGGAGATGCAGGTGTCCGAACTGCCAGTCTTCGAGCTCCAGCGACAAGCCTGGAAAGAAGAAGCAACACGTCTGTCACATTCTCGGGTGTGGGAAAGTGTACGGGAAGACCTCGCACCTGAAAGCGCATCTCAGGTGGCACTCGGGGGAGAGACCGTTTGTGTGTAACTGGCTGTTCTGTGGCAAGAGCTTCACCAGGTCTGACGAGCTTCAGAGGCACATCAGGACGCACACGGGGGAGAAGCGCTTCGCCTGCCCGGACTGCTGCAAGAGGTTCATGCGGAGCGACCACCTAGCCAAACATGTCAAAACACACCAGAACAAAAAGAACAAGCCACACGGAAAGACAGATCACGTTAAAAGGGAAAATATCAGAAACATCTAGTAGGTCAAAAGTATCCCAAGATTTTTCCTACATATCAAGATGGACATCAAGTGCAATATTATAAAGTAAAAACAATCTGATGGCGTCAGTAGCCTACATGTTGGAATATGATCAATAAAATTATTTTGTCAAAACCGTTTTTTCTTCTTCCAGTTGAATATAATTTAGTTTTATGAGATTTTGCAAGTAAAATATTTTAAGTGTTCATCCGTTTTCACTTACCGCAACATTGTAAAAGTTTTTTATAGCATTGAGCACATGCAAAAAAAAAAAAAAACAGCTACGTCAAATTACTGAGGCTGTGTTCATAATCTTCCGTGGATGGTTGACTTTTTGTCATCATTACTTTCATTCAACAAAGTCTGGGTAAAGTTTTTGCTCCGCGTAAAGTGTCCGCATACTTTTTGAGAGAAATGCGCACGTTAAAAAAGTAGGCTAGATCTTGTTAAAATTGCCTCTGATTGTTTGATGGATTTGGGGTTATATTTTTAGAAATATGTTTCATTTGCGACTTGCAGGATATCGAGTCAGAGTTTGCAAAGTGGTCACTTCAAAGTGATGCACGACAAGTAAATTGCGAAGTAAATAAAAATAGCAAGAGAATTCCTGAATTCACCCCAAAATAAACCCCTTTATTTGCCCATTTGTTTACAGGCCTATGCTACACACATGTTGCTTGTTTGTCGCAATTCGGTTTGATATCATCACTGGTTACTCCTGTTGCCTTTAAGGAAAGAGGCAAACGGAAAGTTGAATAAAAACATGTTATCTTACAGCCGAACATTTGTTCAAGTACTGCAAAAATAAATTGTTAATAATAATATTAATAATAATAATAGCAACTTTTAGGAAGGAAAAACTTGAGTGAGGAATTTGAGAAAAAGGCGTCAGAATGGTCGTGATGGGTGATACAGTAGGAAGCAGTGCAGCGTAATGGAAAGGAACAGCGCTCATAACCGAAAGTGTGCTGGTTCGATTCCTTGCTGGGGCACTGCTTTAGTACTCTTGGGCAAGGTACTTAACCTAGATTTGCTTCAGTGAATATTCATCTTTATAAATTGATAAAATTGTACCGTAAATGTAAGTGACTCTGGGTAAGAACGTCTGCTAAATGAGAATGATGTAATCTATTTACTGAGGCAGTCGTGCATTTATATTATTTCCTTCTACAATAACCTGGCCACGTGCATATAGTGCATTTTTAGCCTAATACAAATAAACTGGAATTGTGAAATAATATTATGATAAAATGTAGGTAACACATCCGTCTCAGAAATTCCTTCTCTCGCAATAGCGTCCCCTACTGTAACCTACCTTCGGAAAAAAAGCAGTCTTACAACAGTGTGTATTCGACGCCTAATGGCAAGGCTATGGGCGTGCAAGAATCAACGGACATATCAACCAAATTTCTGTAATACAACAAATTTCTTCATACCAACGATACCACCCAAGAAAATATTTCTATTAATATAATAAGTAAGTTAGACATCAATACTGATAAAAAAAACACTTTTAATATATCCAGGGTTCCGTTGTCCGTTTTTATTTATCAAGACTGGTGATGTGAATTTAACCAAGGGCGTTTCTTTAACCTCTCTAGTTTAACAATAGCCTGGTTATGTTGGAACAGAGGTTACAGAATCAGGTTTTTGTTTGTTCATAGCCTAAATCTATTTTCAGCTACGATCAGTTCAGGACAGGTAGGCCTATTCAACATGCAGTCATGTCAGGCCTCATATCATAGAAACCACACGTTAATCCAAGACTTTTGGATCAGGCCCGGGGAATTTCTAGGCAAAACTGCATACAGGCCGCTGTATCAGTGACGGTTAACCACTGGGGAAACCAAGCAATTTGTTGTCTTTTGGTCCGGATGAAGAGTTCTAGTCGCTACAAAATTGTCTTTGATGACCGCTCTAAATTAACATTTTATATCTGAATAAATTACGATTATACACAAGTACATCAGACCCATCAACACCAGAGCTAACAACTATATTATACACAGAGGGATCAGAGGCAGAGACAGCACGCCCGCGGCGCGGAAGGCGGAAGCCTGGTGAACTCACTCACGCTCTCTTTTCACTTCTGTGCAAGGAGGCAAAGTGTCGCCATGGTGATGAAAGTTTGGTGGGTGTAGCGTTACATGCTCTCGGCAGGGTATCCAATACATCCTCCGGTTTGTTTGTGTTCCTGTTAGCTGGCAAGCAAATCAGCTGCCATTTTACCTTTTTTTGCCCTCCTTCACAGATAGAGATTTTCATATATTTTACGGAAAGTGCAGATCGGGTAGGCTACTCGAAATTACGAGCCCTCGAAAAATGAACAGGTGGGTTTTGGCTGAAGTAAAATGTTAACAAGCGGTGACACGTGACATGTCCGTGAAATGAATATGTCTAAATCTTACGGATATGGTCTAATAATATTAGTTAATATTAGTTCTCAGTTATGAATTTGTCGGTAATTTACAGACTGTTTTCGTGTTTAGACTGGAGTGTGTCGGGAAGTCTACAAAATATCCGTCCGCGGTAAGTTCACTTAGCGAGGTATCAATATTTTCATCATATAATAACTGACTCGCTGAAAGGCAATACAATAATGCAACTTTGATAGCATTACTGATAGGCCTGTGTAATACAGGGGTAAGTATTAGATACATTAGCTGACTTCCTCATGTGCTCATATAAGTTAACGAGTCGATCTCCAATTTAAATTAGCATGCCTAATGTTTTATGTGATTTTTTGATAATTACCTAATTTTATCTTGACAAACCAACCTCAACCGTCTTCTCGAAAAGGTGCTGGGACAGCTTGAAGTTCTTGGTCCCAAAGGTCAGTAAACGTTTCGTTATTGTTGCTTGATCCACGATTTTTGGCCAAAATGACGTAAAAGCGTCAACAGACGTCATCACAACCGCCCTATTGAATTTATAAATTTCTTTCTAGTCGGAACTTTGTGGATTTGGTTCGACAGGAATGGTTTCAATTATACGGGGGTGGAGTTATGTTTTCCGATCGTCTTTGGCATGAAATATTTGGATGTATTTTGGTTTGATTTTTTATTTGTGTTCCGTGTATATGTATTTAAGGAGTTAGTAGTTGCCATAGGAGGCTGAACTAAAGCCTTTTTACAGTGTTGGGCAAACAAAACCAGTTATATCTCAGAAGATGGGCATTATGACTGTGAATTCTGGGTGTTATGATATAGACTGAACTAATAGGAGCAAAATCATTAATATAAAATGTGAATCACACATTTTATTTAGCACAGGCTGACATTTAAATGTGTTATTGTCAGACAAATTTATGGATTTATGCACTATTAGTGAGAGAAAACAATGTGTGTCTTTGAAACGAAACATTATGACTCAAGGAAAGTGGAGTATTAAGTTACCACAGACACTTTACTAATAGGACCCAGTGTAATAACAGGTATGTGTAAAGAAAATGAGGCTGGCCTTAAAGGTATATGTGTAGACAAATCACTTGACACTTCCTAGCTTCAGAGATACAGTTTGCTTTCTATGACTAATAAACTTGCTACCAATAGCACATTTAAAGGCCAAACTCTTGTTAAAACTGTTGTTAATAGGGCTCCCAGGCGTCACCAGGAGCCCCGGCAGTGGAGTAAACTCGACTTTGTTCTGCTGTGGAAAGGTGATGCATGGCCTCACTGCTCTCAGGCACCCTGTGGTTCACCATGCCTCTGGGAGTTGCTTGTACGACATCAGTGGGGTAGCGCCTGTCCTCCAATTGGCACCCACTTCACTGTGTTGCACTGCGTGGCAAGCAGTGTGTGCACGTGTAGCGGGGAATCGTAATTGCCTTGCCTCAGCATTCCTGCACAAATGCAGAGGTTGTCACCACGAGACAGGCACGATGCACAATTGCCAATTGGAATTGTATAATTCCAAAAATGTTTGCATAACTTTGCATAACATGACTCATAACTTTTAGCTCCTGCGATATAACTGGTTTTGTATGGTCGGTATTACTGAAATGGATTCAGTGACCTACTCATAGCAGCAGGTTTTAGGTTATGCCCTGGTAACACGGAATTAAGAGATTACACAAACATGAAGCCGATGAGCATGTCCAAAGAACTCAATTTTCATTTCATCAGCTACCACATATGCCTCCAGCCATCTTTCAGTTTTACTTTTGCAAATGATCTGGCTTTCTTTCATCTATACAGTACCATGCTTTTGTTCCTGTGTAATCAATAAATATCGAGATGTTCTCTGAAATATGAGTATATGAGGACCTAAAACCTGATATTGATTAAAGTCTAGTCTGAGAAAACATGGGTGTCTTTCTTGAGGAAGTTGTCTGAAGCAGGAATGCATTATCAAAGTGCAAAGGTAGTTGAGTTATCTGTCTGAAATGAGTACTGAAATGCAAACAAGTGTATTAACCTAAAATATATGAAAATGGCTTAGTTGAAAGCTATAGTCCAATTATTTTGACTAGTCCACCTGTAGAATACTTGAAAGTACTTGTAAGCTTTTTTTCCCTCAAATTTGCACTATTTAAGTTGATAAAGTTATAAATTTATATGTTAATTATGTTGTGTTAAATGTATTTGAAAAGAAAAGAAATCTTCCGAAAGATATTTTTTTTACAAAAATGTGTCATAACTCATATTTTTTGTCTTTAAATCTTAGAAGGACTCAAGAAAGAGCAATGTGCTGTCAGGCCAAAGTGAGTAATTTCATCTTTTTGAAAATTGCTTTGTTTATTGTTCAGGTGATATTCATGATGTAAGCGACAACATTAATACTGTAGATTTATTTGATACAAATAAATAGGGCACATTTTAATTCTGAGTTTCATGTCATGACCAGAAAAGGCTCCAGTACAGTAATACAGAAGGTGAAGGTAAGCAAGCAGATTCCACACCAAAAAAAACACAACAAATGCTTTCCAAAGTCTTTTAACCAGCTTTGTCTTAACATGCTTTGTTTTGTATGTAGGAAAATTCACACGGAAGGTTGCAGGTACTTAGTGCTGGGGGTAAGTTGTTGTCAGGAAAAGTTTTCTGTTACATTTAGTCATTTGAATTAGTTATTGGCTGCATATTTCTCTATGTTTGTGTGACTTTAGTGAGTGGATGTATTGATATCTGTCTTTTTTGGTTGTTGATGTGGAAGAATACATGTGTTGATTGTGTGTGCCCATTTATTAAAGTCAGAAATTATAAAGCATAATAAAGTGAAAGAATCGGCACTAAAACATTCTTTTCTATTGGAAAACGTTTGGTGTTAGTTCACCGTCACTCTGGCCTTCACTTTTTGTCATACCAGCCTTCAGAGTAAATTCATATTAAGCTGTGCCTTGTCATTTGCTTCTTCTGCAGAGCCCTCACTAAATGAAACAGTGGAAAGCATATCACGGTAATTTAACTGTCTCTATGGCCAGAATAAATGAAATGATTTCACACAGAATTTAACCTGAGATCTTCTGGTGCATAGACAATTCCAACCTCAAGGGCTTGCTTGGTATTAATCTTCAGAAATTCTTAACTGATTTATAGAGGAGCTCAGCACACCACAGCCACTGTGTCAGAGTACTGTTGTCTCACCACAATTTGTCTGTTCAGGATAGCAGATTGATTGCTTTTAAAGGTACAGTCTCGGCTGGCACATTCCATCTGATCAGATTTGATAGCATAGCTAGAAGAATTCAGATGGTTCCTCCAACAGAATGGATACTTATTCAGATTCAAATTGCTAACAACCCTCGTCTGTATTCGTCACAAAATCAGTAGAGCTTAGACACAGGGGAGGAATTGCTAAAAAAAACATAAAAAATAAGATCATGATGTGTGAATGAAGATTTCACAATTTGAACTTTTGAATCCAGCCATCTGTTTTTCTATCACATTGGAAGGAAAGATCCTACAGGGATGTTCTGAACCCTGGGAGCTACTATACAGCAGATCTGGGATTTGGCAGCCACTGATTGACTTTGTACCTTTTCCAAAAGCCTGGGTGTTTAAATACTCTATGTCAGTGGGGTTATATTGGGAGGCTGTAATGAACATAGATATAATTAACAAGGATCTTGGTTATAGCATTAAACAGATGAGGATTTTTACTTTCAGCATACCATTATTTGGAAAGAAGGGACAGTTCAGTAGTAATGTTGAAACATTAGTGATAACCTTCAAAACTGTCCTTTCATTATGTCTGTATGGATCCAGGGACTTTACTCTGATGATTCAAAAATTGAAATATTAAATTAGAATGTAGTATTCTTTATTTTATTTCACATCACATGTGATATTGTACATGTGAATGTACTTCAGTCTCCTCTGTACATAGTCCTCTCACAGTATACGATAATACGCAGTTTGCAACAATGCTTTATATGACTGTCGCATTATGGCGTTTTTTTACTCTGAAATATATCATTGAGGAATTGTGTGCTTGTTGGTGTTTAATTTATGGGTGACTGTTTTTCAATTTGGCTGTTCAGACCCTGCAGTTCCAGATCTCAGCTAAATTCAGCTGGCAGGAGTCGCCTGAGTCCCATCAAACACATTGATCTGAGCATGCCAAAAGTCTGTCCCAACAGGTACGGGCTGCCAAAATCAGTGCTTTATTTGCCATACTGTAGTGGAGTCAGCCTGATTTGCAGTGCAGGAGTATGTGGAAGAACATGTGTTTGGATTGAGTGTTTGCATACCAGTACTAATGTCAGTGTTTCTAGAGCGTTAATAACGAGAATGAAAACTTTTGGTGTTGGTTCTCCATGGCTTTGCGCTTTACTTTTTGCCATACTAACTTTCAGAGTAAATTCATTTTATGCTGTGCCTTATCTTTTCAAATCAGTTATTTTTAGGTTTTACTGTTAGCCAGAAGTAAACTTGTGGGGGCAGCTGTATTCTCCTGTTTCTGTAACGCTTTTCCTTCATGGAATGGTGCCTTGTGGTTTTAAGGCAGGTAGGTATGGATTAATGGAGAGGAGGTATGAGGGGCTTCTTCATAGGGAGTATCTGCATATAGCATGACAGTTATGGGCACTTGAGGCAACATGAAGTAACATGATAGTTATGGGCACTGAAACTGTTTCAGAGATATGTCGCATTCAATGTCATTTTAGGACTGGCGACTACATCATATCCCCCATTCCCAACTGCACCCCCTTAATGAGGAACATCAGCACAAAACCAAAGCCATCTCCTGACATCAGAGGTAATAAATGTATTTTATGGTTTGGTCAAATGTCTTGATTTTGAAGACCTTTTAAAAAGTCAGGGACTTGTTTTTTGTCTCCTTCTGATTTCGTCTCATGTATGAATGAATTTCTCATTGTATTGTGGGTTCAGTGCCGTCTTGGTCCTCAGTGGACCCTGGTCCTCGTCTGAAAACTCCCTTTTACAGAGAAGAGAACTGTGAAGTTCAGCCTCTGCATCAGGAGCTCGATGTTAATGGTAATAGCATTTATCTGACATTTCAAATGTCCAAATACAACAACTGACCCTTGAAAACAAATGTATTTATGGTTGTATGTCATTTTTTTTGTAAGACTTAATTCCCATGAGTGTTGAAAGACGTTACTCTGAAGATGCCTGACTCTGAAATGTGTCTTGTGGTAGTGAAGGAAGAAGAGGGGGTGTGTGGGGAGGAAGGAGAGGCAGGTTCCTCACTGCCCTGCAGGCCTGCGTGTGTGGCATTCCGAGATCGACACCAACACCCTGCCCACCCAGAGCCAGAGGAGGGCCAGCAACTCAGAGAGGAAGAGGAGGATCAGGAGCACAGCGAGGAAGAGGAGGGTACGGAGGCTGACGTTCGTCAGGCCCCTCTCGAGCTGTTTGCTGAGGTAAGTGAGCCGTCAGCCTAAACATGAGAGCGATACTTTAATACACACATTTAAAAGTGATACTGATTGTTACAGTTTGTTGGTTTTTATGTAGAACTGTGGTTTTGTGAATGAATGGATTCCCTAACCCAATGAGCATTTTTGAGTGTATTATAGTAGATCAAACGTAAAAAATCAATTCAACCTAATATTTATTGGTGATTCTGTGAGGATTGAAATTGAGAACTTCTTACATGCAAGAATAACAAGAGACAAGGCTGTAGCTTCATTTGAAATGAAATGTTAAAATAAGTTTGCAAATTGATGGTCATTTTCAAATGTTGCCATGGAGTAACGGGAAGATTGAAAATGAATCAGATGTTCATTGGGAAGGCACTTGCATACAATTACCCTGTGTTCTGCAGTTTACTACAGGTAATGAGGTGCAAAAGATTTAGATCTTTATCCAAAAGATCTAAAAGCCCTTTCCTCAATGATAGTAACCCCTGCTTCACATACACCAATTAGTCTGCCATATTTTCACTATGCTATACTGTGAATTGTTCACCATGAAATATCAGTTGAAAGTAGGACATTCTAGACTGATGGTTGTTTGTTGTTTGAAACTGTCTTTAATGCCTTTTATTTCAGTTCCTTAAGTCAGTGATGGATAAAGACTATGCTCTGGCAAGCAAACTGTGTCAAATGAGTACGTCTGTATATTTTATTCACTTGTGCAATGAAAACAGTCTGTTTTATTTGCTTTACAGCTGCGTTTTATTACATTTCCCTTTTTTTGTACCTTATAGGCTGTGTGTCTTACTGATCATTGGACACAGTGTTACTTCTGGCTCTGACCTTGAATTAAAGCACAATTTAAAACAGTTTAGATGGGACTGTTTTCAGAAAGTGCACCAAAAAGTCATGTAATACATGCACGTATATATTTACTTGTTGTCTATGTGGCCTTTACTCATTTAAGTCACGTTTCTCAAGCTAAACATGTTGATCTCATGGTGTCTGAGTTTATACTTTATTTGTCATATCTGTAAAACTCACTTTTAGAATAAGCTTTCTTTGCATTTGCCATAGGGCCGCAGCGAGACTGATTTTGTTCCCATTGCTGGTATTATGCTTGCAGTTCTTATATATGAGCCAGAGAACCCAGAGGCCAAGGAGTTTCTTTCCCTTATTGATGCAAAGCTGATAGGTAGGACTGAATGCCCGAATCTCTCTGTTTATAGATCAAATCATCTTTCCATTTTTTTTCTGTTGAAGACTTTCATGATTCTACCACTCCTTCTCTTTTTTCTGTATTTTAGAGCTTTGACTCATTTACATTTTTATGAGAAAATGAAACAGTTTTGATTTTTGCATATTTTAATTGGCTGTTCAGAAAAAAGGCCTGTATGGTACTCCACAATGCAGAATGTTTTAATTGGTTTCTAAATCTGAAGGAGGATATAATAGGAATATAATAGTATAGGATGTAATAGGAATATAATAGAAGATGGGAAGATAATAGTAATGTTTGTCATCTGGGTACTTTTTCTATGAAAAAAATCATCACCAAATTGAAAAGTTATGAATAGAGGACAAAGTTTAATCATGAACTACTGAAATAAAAGACTGAATTAATAATTTGGCAATTATTTAATTGATTTTGTAAATTGTTTCCCCATGGTAAACAATTTCACTTTTAAGTAGATTGGTTCAGCTTGTAGAGATGACGTGACAGTTTAGTGAAGTGGCGGATATTACTAGAGCTGGTATATCCCACAATTCCTAGAGAGATGCTGAGCTTGAGAAGATGCATAAGCGGAGCGAGTACATTACATCACATTACATGCATTTAGCAGACGCTCTTATCCAGACAGACTTCTGGCACAAAATAGAACAGAAACGCATCCATTCCTGCTGAATGAGCAAGTGTCAGACCAGGCTAACAGCACTCCCAGACCAGTGAGTGTGAGCAATAACACCATTCAAGCCCTACCACAAGGTAGCTTGTGCAATCTGAATAAGCAAGTAATGTAAATATAAAATAATGTAAAATAAACAGCAAGTACTAGAGGTAGCAGGTGTTAGGGGGCAGGGATTGAGGTGGAACCGAGATGCAGTCTGACGAGTGGGTCTTCAGTCTGTGTCAGAAGATGAGTTTTACACAGGGCCATCCTTTTCTCTCAGATAAGTGTTCATTCACGTCACTGTGGTGTTTTCCCGCTCTGCTGTTCACTGACTGCTTGCTCTGTGTGTGTCTGTTACACGCTCTGCCGTGCACTGACTGCGTGTCTGTGTGTCTGTTACACGCTCTGCCGTGCACTGACTGCGTGTCTGTGTGTCTGTTACACGCTCTGCCGTGCACTGACTGCGTGCTCTGTGTGTCTGTTACGCGCTCTGCCGTGCACTGACTGCGTGCTCTGTGTGTCTGTTACGCGCTCTGCCGTGCACTGACTGCGTGCTCTGTGTGTGTCTGTTACGCGCTCTGCCGTGCACTGACTGCGTGCTCTGTGTGTGTCTGTTACGCGCTCTGCCGTGCACTGACTGCGTGCTCTGTGTGTCTGTTACGCGCTCTGCCGTGCACTGACTGCGTGCTCTGTGTGTGTCTGTTACGCGCTCTGCCATGCACTGACTGCGTGCTCTGTGTGTCTGTTACGCGCTCTGCCGTGCACTGACTGCGTGCTCTGTGTGTGTCTGTTACGCGCTCTGCCGTGCACTGACTGCGTGCTCTGTGTGTCTGTTACGCGCTCTGCCATGCACTGACTGCGTGCTCTGTGTGTGTCTGTTACGCGCTCTGCCGTGCACTGACTGCGTGCTCTGTGTGTCTGTTACGCGCTCTGCCATGCACTGACTGCGTGCTCTGTGTGTGTCTGTTACGCGCTCTGCCGTGCACTGACTG
This sequence comes from Megalops cyprinoides, assembly GCF_013368585.1. Classification (NCBI taxonomy): domain Eukaryota; kingdom Metazoa; phylum Chordata; class Actinopteri; order Elopiformes; family Megalopidae; genus Megalops; species Megalops cyprinoides. The sequence continues at coordinate 34,027,678 of NC_050593.1, forward strand.
CGTGCTCTGTGTGTCTGTTACGCGCTCTGCCATGCACTGACTGCGTGCTCTGTGTGTGTCTGTTACGCGCTCTGCCGTGCACTGACTGCGTGCTCTGTGTGTGTCTGTTACATGCTCTGCCGTGCACTGACTGCGTGTCTGTGTGTCTGTTACGCGCTCTGCCGTGCACTGACTGCGTGTCTGTGTGTCTGTTACGCGCTCTGCCGTGCACTGACTGCGTGCTCTGTGTGTGTCTGTTACACGCTCTGCCGTGCACTGACTGCGTGTCTGTGTGTCTGTTACGCGCTCTGCCGTGCACTGACTGCGTGCTCTGTGTGTGTCTGTTACGCGCTCTGCCGTGCACTGACTGCGTGCTCTGTGTGTGTCTGTTACGCGCTCTGCCGTGCACTGACTGCGTGCTCTGTGTGTGTCTGTTACGCGCTCTGCCGTGCACTGACTGCGTGCTCTGTGTGTGTCTGTTACATGCTCTGCCGTGCACTGACTGCGTGTCTGTGTGTCTGTTACGCGCTCTGCCGTGCACTGACTGCGTGCTCTGTGTGTGTCTGTTACGCGCTCTGCCGTGCACTGACTGCGTGCTCTGTGTGTGTCTGTTACGCGCTCTGCCGTGCACTGACTGCGTGCTCTGTGTGTGTCTGTTACATGCTCTGCCGTGCACTGACTGCGTGTCTGTGTGTCTGTTACGCGCTCTGCCGTGCACTGACTGCGTGCTCTGTGTGTGTCTGTTACATGCTCTGCCGTGCACTGACTGCGTGTCTGTGTGTCTGTTACGCGCTCTGCCGTGCACTGACTGCGTGTCTGTGTGTCTGTTACGCGCTCTGCCGTGCACTGACTGCGTGCTCTGTGTGTCTGTTACATGCTCTGCCGTGCACTGACTGCGTGTCTGTGTGTCTGTTACGCGCTCTGCCGTGCACTGACTGCGTGCTCTGTGTGTGTCTGTTACGCGCTCTGCCGTGCACTGACTGCGTGCTCTGTGTGTGTCTGTTACGCGCTCTGCCGTGCACTGACTGCGTGCTCTGTGTGTGTCTGTTACGCGCTCTGCCGTGCACTGACTGCGTGCTCTGTGTGTGTCTGTTACGCGCTCTGCCGTGCACTGACTGCGTGCTCTGTGTGTGTCTGTTACGCGCTCTGCCATGCACTGACTGCGTGCTCTGTGTGTCTGTTACGCGCTCTGCCGTGCACTGACTGCGTGCTCTGTGTGTGTCTGTTACGCGCTCTGCCGTGCACTGACTGCGTGCTCTGTGTGTGTCTGTTACGCGCTCTGCCGTGCACTGACTGCGTGCTCTGTGTGTGTCTGTTACGCGCTCTGCCGTGCACTGACTGCGTGCTCTGTGTGTCTGTTACGCGCTCTGCCGTGCACTGACTGCGTGCTCTGTGTGTGTCTGTTACGCGCTCTGCCGTGCACTGACTGCGTGCTCTGTGTGTGTCTGTTACGCGCTCTGCCGTGCACTGACTGCGTGCTCTGTGTGTGTCTGTTACGCGCTCTGCCGTGCACTGACTGCGTGCTCTGTGTGTCTGTTACGCGCTCTGCCGTGCATTGACTGCGTGCCGCTGAACGCCTCACCAGAGCAAAAGGAAGGGTGGGGCGGGGCTGAGAAGGACTCGGATAACAGCGACAGTGCGGAGGACAGCGATGACAGCGATGCCTTCAGCAGCACGGACTCTGACAGCGACGGGGAGTCCACTGACAGCGACGGGGAGTCCACTGACAGCGACGGGGAGTCCACTGACAGCGACGGGGAGTCCACTGACAGCTCCAGCAGCTCCTCCTCTTCAGAGGAAGAAGAAGAAGAGGAGGATGAAAAAGAGGAGAGAAGCCACAAAGACTGTTCCCCCCCTTCTGTGTCAGCTTGAAGGGTCTGGATCTATTCAGAGTTACACATTACATCGGGAGCATCCATTGCGCCTTATCCAAGCACTATAAATATGTATGCATGTAGACTTTTTATATTGAAAATGTTATGAACGATGTAGTCTATGTTTTGAAAATTTATTAATGTAATTAAATATAGCTCATATGTTAAATTAATGTGGTATGATTTTTTTCCTGTGATAACAGGTTTGGGAATACCCTAAAACAATATTGAGGATTTTAAAACAATATAGAGTCCATATAGTTTTGCATCAGTGTAACAGTGAGAACTGTCCTTTGTGGCATGGGCGTAAATTACGGGGGGGTGGGGGGGTTGTAACCCCTGTAATAATCAAAACCAGCCAATACAACCCCCCCCCAAATAATTATATTTATGGAGACCTCAACCCCTCCAATGTTCAACCCAAAGTTACGCCCTTGCTTTGTGGTGTGCACCAGTGCTTAAAGCTGTACTGGTGTACAAGCCTCCAAAAATGATCTAGACCTACAAAAGGAACGTGACGTGTTACGTCTGATGACAAGCCTGGTACATGCAGCATAAAGGGAGACAAAGTAAGACACTGAGTTAACAGCAGGTGTATTAACATTATCTGGCAACGTTTACTGCAACCCAAGGAGGAGATAAGCTAAGTGTATCATTAGACCCAAACTGCATGCCCCTGCTACTCAGATCATAAAGTTGGAGGTGTATGACAGAAACTGTTTACCGTGAGGCCTTGATGTTGTGAGCTCTGTTTCTGTGATTGATTGGCGCGCTGTGCTGGTGTGCTCTTTACCCCTCTTAGTTCTGCAGCGGTTTGCCCTCTTTTTTCTGATTTTGATTCTCTCCCATGGTTTCCACTGCCATGGTTTCCACTTCCACACAAGACACAAGTTTTGTCTGACTGTTGCTGTCTGTGTTTCTGTTTGAGTATTCCAGTGAGGGAGTGGGAGAGAGAGTGAGTGTATGAAAACTGGGAGAGAGGGCAACAGATATATATATATATATATATATATATATATATATATATATATATAGAGAGAGAGAGAGAGAGAGAGAGAGAGAGAGAGAGTATGTGTTCTGCAGAGTCATTTTCTTTCCAGTGCATTCTGAGTTTGATGAATCACCAGATCTCCATTTATTTAGAGAACACTGAGGTGGAACGTTTTGTTATGGTTGTTATCAGCTATCCCCAGGACTGTACTCATAATCTTCATTCAGTTTTGTTTTTTTTAATTTCAAACAAATATATTTTTGTTTGGATCTTTTTGCTTTAATGCTTTCCAGAGTTGTAATGTATGTGTTTCTCAAACAGGCTTGTTATTTAAGCGTTTGTTTTTCATGATTCAGGTGTCATATACAGAGTCCACGTGTTTTTTTTTTTTTCCTTTTTTTTTTTAATAAGCTTTAAATTTCCTGTTTATTCACCTTGCATATTCCTGTTTATTCACCTTGCAAATTTCCTGTTTATTCACCTTGCATATTGCATACTCATGGCAAAAACACATTCTGTCCCTGAGTCCCTGTACTTAGATCACTAGTGATCCACTGGGAACGTAATGCCATTTTGATTAACTGAGATGCGTGAAAGTGAAAGCACTTTACAACGGTTAAAAATAATCATACATCATTTGAGGGTTTACATACAGTATGTCTAACTATATCTAAACCGTTTTCGTATGTTGTGTCCTTATTTCCTTGACGTTTTTATAATAAGCAGCCATAAACTTCATCACGGTTGTCCTGTTCAGCAAGGAGCTGTCCAAATTCTGAAATGTTTACAGACAGCGACCCCGCTTGGATCACAGGATATCCTCTAAGCACAAAGTCATTCCGAGGCAACCGTTTACGGAGTAATGAATGATGGACTGTCTGCAGTAACATTTAAAATACCACAATATTTAATTAATAGAAAGATTGATTAACCTTTCTTTAAATATTGTTACAGTCACATTCGCATATTTAAAACTGAATAGTACGAATTCATTTTTAAGGAAAAGCTTACTTGTTTCCTAATTTAGCAATCGCGGTTGTACTTATGAAATCTCCGTTACGCTGATTTTTGTAATTGTGCTATTTTGTATAATTAATGTTATTACGTAGTATAGAGGAAATTAAAATCGTCCGTTGGAACGATGACTCATGAATTTACAACGCAATGCAAGTTGGAGTTGATTGATTCTCTGGTGCCACCTTGTGGCTTTCCGGCTGTTCGAAATTGTTTCTGCAGCCTTTCAAAGATAACAAAAATAGAGAGTGGTAATCTTCAAATTTTGAGGAGAATTAATATGAACTATCGCATTATTGATGATTTCCTCAGGGGAAATGATTTGTTTCAGAAAGTCAAATTACTAGAATATTTAGAGTATTGATTAGTATATTTAAGTCAAACACTGAAAATAATAACATGTAATTTCGTCCCTAGTGTCTCCAGTAATATATACAAGAAGAACAGCAAGCATCCGCGCGTAAAATGAGCGTTTTTGTTTGACCAGTAAGAAGTGGGATTGAATACGTGAGCAGTAGACACCTGGCGTCTGTTACCCCTCCTTCTGTCATCCTAAGGAGCATGTTGGTGGGGGGTGTAACGCGTTGCTCAAGCGGTCAAACTGGCAAAGTCCACCTCCGTGATCGGAAGTCCTAACGGTGCTATAAAGACCCAAACCCCCGCAAACACCTGGGAGAACCGGTTACCTTACAAACGTGACACGACTTTCTGAAATTTTGCAGGCGAAGTGGATCAGTTCGATTTTGGAAGGTTTCCCTTTAGCCGAGGAGGAAATATTGGCGTAACGAGTATGAGCGTTGCACCAATAGGTGTTTAACGCTATACAAACACACATACACACACACACAAACTTATTTTGAGCAACAAGATTACGGTGGATGGATTGCTACCTAAACGTTTTCCTTGGATTGCTGTAAACGGACTAATAATCGCATGTCCAAGAGGCTCTAATATTTGGGGGCTCCACTCTTGCACTCCTGTGACCGAGTGCAAACGCGGTAAGATGCATCTTTCCTAAGGTTATTTATGATGACCTTTTATCTATGAGTTTTTAAAGGCACCGAACTTTGATTTTGGGCAGTTCTATAATGAGATGTCAAGTCGCTTATCATAAAAAAACAAATGTCCTAAAGTGCTAAATATAGTTGTTCCAATTTTGTGTGAGAGAAAGATCCATAGGGATATTATCATGTTGATTAAATAATGTTTCTTCGTGGGGAATGCAATAATTTATACCAATTCGTCTATGGTGGATGGAAGCAAGCACAAGTAAATTATTAATCTATTAGTTTAGATTATTTATTAGTTTATAGTTTATTATTTAATGGGTTTGGTGTAATATTCATTCATGTATACTCTTTATTTTATATGGCCATGAAAATGATTGATTGCATACTTATTGTTGAGTGTTATTAAATAATACTAATTTATGACTGCCAATTATTTACATTGTCATCATTTGGAAATCAATATATTGCTTTGTCGATCAGTTGTCTAAGAGTTTTTGGACATCATAAATCAAATATTGAACCGGTTACTTTGCGCTAAAATGCGTGGGCGTGATCTCAGTCTACTATAAGGGAACAGCTTTTCAGATTTAATATTTCAGTAACCATGCTACTCGTAGGTTGATGTCTGAGTTTACGGCCTTTGTTTGCACGCACGTGAAGTTGGGGATTAAACAAAAAACTGCACATCGTTTGTCTGGATTCTTTACGCAGGATACCAGACAGTGACATCATATCGTTCCTAGAAAGAAAGTCACATTTGTGCATGCGAATGGAATGCATGAAGACCCATTGTTGTCAGCTTTGCAGTAGTAATTTAAAATATTTGTGTTCATAATATTCTGTATATTTATATATTTAAAGGGATGATTTGACCGATATGGACCTGCTGACAGCTCTGCCACTTCTGTACAGTTCAGGCGTTAGGCAAATCGCCTGCACGCCAGGCAGTGATATATCACGCCAGGTCATCTTGGTGTGTCGGTTGACGTCCTAAAATAAATGTAGCCTACCCAGTGAGCTTGATTGTACCAATGAGGTGTGATGTCTTGCCAAGGGTTCCCCTCCTTGATATGAATGGCTAAGTATATCCTTTAATGCATGCTTTTTGAAAATGGCATTTGAGATAATTATGTGATTAATTACCCTTGCAAATTCTGACTGGGCTTCCAAGCCCTCTCTTTTCAGTACACTGTCACTTGTTCATCTTTTGGGTGGCGAACAGAAAGAGCGGTTTCGGTGAGCGTAACAGCCGCGGAGTGAGGACTTTTCTCTCTCGGAGCTGATGGCAGCCTCTGCGTCTTCCTCATCTGGCGGGGAGCCGGATCCCAACTCCACTAATTTACGACCACCATCCACAAGTAGGTCTATCACAGATAAAACGCTATTTTACTTGTGCTATCGACTCCGCGCGCAACGTCATTAATCATTTCCATAAAGTGAAAAACGGCGCAATTCGAAGCGTCTCTCATCCGGCAAATCCCCGTAGCGCTCTCCTGTGCAGCGGAGCTTCCTGCTTCCACCTGACAGAAGAACCTTGCGAAAATAGATGCTGTCCTCTAAAACATGACTGAAAGCAATTAAAAAAGAAAAATGGCTATGATGCCATCCGTTCGTCAGTATTCACAAAGAGGATATCTTTCAAATAATAATGATTGCTTTGAAAACAAACGTGCGTTGTTTTGTCATTTGACTTTGGGACCTGTTTTTTCCTTATCCTGTTCATGTGTTCATCAACCCCAAAAATATTATTATTATTATTATTATTATTATTATTATTATTATTATTATTATTATTATCACCATAATGAGTAACAGGCATTTTTATTTCTTTTTGTGCTTTGTGTTTTCCACATTGTGAGTGAGTGGTTCAAATGTTGCGTGAGTCTTGGCCTTCCGTGTAATCGCATTGAACTGGTCATTAGATTTTCCTTTTGTTTATGCTCTGACATCAACAGACAAGAGGAAAGGCAGGAGACTTTAAACGGTTTTACTTCAGTAACCTTCATTATACACTAAAAGAAGAACGATGAGTTTCAGAACACGATTCACGATTTTATTATATCCACCTAATGATACACATTTTAGTATCACCGCGTTGATACTATAAGGTGTATATGTTGCTTCTATGAACACCTTGAATAACGGAACGCATGGAGTCATACTTTATCCAAGAACCCCTCTCTGCTCTATATGTATGTTTTCATATATTCTCTGTATTTTAAGAACAATAAACTATGCTTTCCCTGTCATTTATGCTAGTGATAAAAAGACAATGTGCACAGGCAACCAAAAAATCCACAATAAAAGTTGCATTTAATTTATTTTAAAAAATACCTGACAGGAGACTATTAAACTGGCGAGATTGACCTTATCAGTCGGCTGTATGTGGAATAATGTGGCCTTTTTTTCTTTTACCCTTCTCTTTTCGAAAGGAGTGGGTTTTTCGCATTACTGCGAGCTCTTTTGTCGCTGTTTGTAGTCGTGCGGCTGTCACGGTTTATCTGGTGCTCACTGACCTGAGGCTGCGAGGGGTGTCAGCGGCGCGGGGTTCCTGTCAGAGACACAGTCCCGAGCCGCACAGTTTTAACCGACGTAAGAACGGACACTAAAACCCACGCTGAGACGTTATCAGCAACCCAAACTATAAAAATATAGTTTGCAGGCTTCACGTTGTAAAATTTGTAAAACACTATAATAAAATGATCTTGTCACAGGTATGTTTCTGTGTTCGGTGACTTATTATGCAATGTCGGATTGAACATTCTTTCATCGTCTGTTCCTGTATTCTATAGCTGCTCATATAATGGCTTATTACAGAATTTGTTTCGTTGATCCATATGAATAGATAAAAAATGAGCAAGACTCTTGGACGCTGTGCGTCTGCATGCGCGTGTTTGAGAGAGAGAGAGACCCGTGAAGATGATCTGTAGAATATAATCGCTTTGCTAATGTACCGCTGCCGTAGCAGGGCCACGGGAATGAAGTGTGTTGTGCGCCAGTCCGCTTTCGGATCAGCCGTATCTCAAGCTGGCCGACGGCAGCCATGCAAGTCCAATCTATTCAAATACTATTTTTCACCCAATTAATTCCCGAACTCTCTCCCGACCCCATTTCATGGCCGTTTATTTTACACGGCTACTTTGCCGGATGCGTGCCAGCGTTTATTAGACGTTCAGGCCTCAGATGGCCTGCATTGATTGCCTTATAGAACCGGGACATTTCAAGTGTTCACAAATCTCAACGAACCAACAGACCCCCGGCAACAAAAATCTAAAAGGCTCATTTTTCGGTCTGCTTTATTCTATGTTTGATATGTATAAACATATGCGCATCACAACACCTTTTAAATTACAAACTAAAATTACATGGAAATGTAAAATTAGCTCATTCACATTTTTCCAAACATTTTGTTTAGCTTATGACTGGTGTGGAGTTGCACATGGATGCACCAGAAGGCTTGGAATGAAGATCTGCGGTAAGTCAGACTTTTGTACTCAGACTATTTTCATTTCATTGGTAAATGAAATTCATTTCTTTTGAAAACACTGCTCATTAAGATGGAAACCATCACTGAGCCTCATCTGTGCTACCTGCAACATTTCATGAGTAGATGATTCAAACCGAAGGCTCTTCGTTTGGTTGTCGTGTCTGTCTTTTTCCAAACGTGTACCATTTCATTGTTACTCACAAAGCCACGGAAGTAATTAAGCAGATGACTGGCTCGACATCACTTCATTTTCACGGTAATATGTAGTACTTCGTAAGGCAAGCTCCAGGCATTGCCTATCATGTTGCATTTGATGTACTGGTCCATTCTGGATGAGTAGCTGCTTCCCAGGAACAAAAACACATCTGGTTGACAAATGTTTGCCTGTGCTGCTGGAAACTGACGCTATAGCCGTGACAAGATATGAATCCCGCCAATATTGTGTCAGTCTCCAAAAAAAAAGAAAGTCAACGCTCTGTAAAAAATAATAATAATTGGTTCAATGCTTGTTCAATTGGTTCAATGCAATACATGCTGGAGTCTGTTTCAAAACGTGCCAGATGTTATTTTGTAAATCAAAGAAGAAGAAAACAAATCACAGTTATGACTTATGATTGAATGCTTCGTTTATAGGATTTGTGTGTGTGGTGAATGTGGCAACGTTTTTTTTTTTCCCCGCGTTGCCTGTTTCATTGCTGAAGGTTGTTTCCTGGATGCTGCAGCAGGACCTCCTCAGGTCTCTCTTTCCCCACGAGCGCATTTGTCCCCCTGATTACAGATAGGACATGCTGGAGGAGGGGTTGTGGTGACTGTAACGATGCTTATGACGTCACTAAACAATTCGACTTCATAGTATGTTTTTAGATAAATATGAGGTAACCGAAAATTATTCATTTCTAGTTCACTGGCGTAGTTTTTTTTAAAACATATAATTATTTCCTAAAGCAATGCTAGTAAATTAACTTTCTCAAGGATACGACAGTAGCGCCTCAGCCGAGCTGGACTTAAACCTGCAACCTCTTGCTTTCATTTGCGAAGGCAGTATGTTTCAGTAAAAAGTGATATTTGAGTAAAAACGTTTGTCGGAGCTTAGAAGAAATGACAAACTGGAATATTTGATAAACTTCCTCAGGTTTTGTAGCTGTATTGTTGTGAACACTTCAAGCTATCTAATTTAAACTCTCAGTCAAGATGGTCTTTTTCTAGAACTGTAGTCTGGAGCTTCTACAACGCAATTCAACACTGTTATGCAAATTGATTACATCAATCTGTTCGCAAAATATTAAATTAGTTATCAAGTTCACAGCTTGGTTTACCGAATTGGCAAAAATAAGCCAAATCCTCGTATTACTTGATATAGAAGTCATTTCATTCACTTGGAATATAAAAAGGCCCTTTTTAAAACACTTTGTGCTATAAATTAAAGCGGCGCCCTTTGGAACCAAACACAAGAGGCCACACTGTTTTGGCATATCGTGGCGTTGCAGCTTCGTGGTCATCAGTCCTTATCGGTCAGAAAACACTCCCCAGGGTAACACAAACAAGAATGAACGAGAAAGTAGCCTATAAACGGCGATGGTCACGGTCCTGTTTTTTTGAGATAACCAGACCTGTACAGACTGCGGATACAGAAAAGCACCAAGCCTCGCACAGCCTTATAAGATAATTGTTATAAATTGAAACAATTGATGTTTTTAAATGAATGCATTTCTGCTGCCTGTGTTTACGGATGGATTCTATCTTGTAAAATACACTAGCTATTTTATAGGCTATGAGAATCCACATTTATAGATAGCTGTTATATTTGCTAAAACTTTTTGTTTTTTTCTGAGTATTAGTATTACCGGTGGTTGGTATCGAGCTGGTCAAAGCTATGTTTAATTATGTTGTGTTGACAAAATCAGTAGACTATTCTGGATCCTGCAACTTTTCGACATTTTTCTGTAGGTCTGCGTAAACTGAACTCTTATTTTGTCTTGTGATAAACGTATGCTATTTTTGTCATTCTGAGCGACAGTAATTTAAAAGAGACAGCTACAGAGTGTTTCCTACAGAGACGAGCCTTCCATTACAGATATTATTTTAATTTTCATCCTTGGCCGAGCTTCGGTGACGCTTGACTTCACAAATTCTTGGTTCTGTCTTCTGAAAATATATTACAGGGACGTAGGGCTATTACGGACGAGCACATGGCATTCATAACATGAAATGTTAAAAAGAGGGAAAATGCTTATTGCAGTTCATTTGTATTAATTCAACCCAATCCAAAGATTAATGTTAGTTTACTCTGTATACAATTCAATATGCAATTTGTACAACTGATGTTTATGCGTGTTACCTCTGGAAAAATAACCAGAAAACCATTTAATGCCTTAGCATTTATTTAAAGACAGACCACTGACCATTCTGAGTACTCTGTCACCCAGACTCTCCACACTCCACACACAGTTAATAACACTTTTGGAGAATTACTCCTCACAAATACACACACACACACACACACATACAAAATGCATATATGCGTCTGCGCTTTGTCACAATTATATTGTGCATGCCAGAAATTTGTGGTAATGCGAATTTTATCTGCGCGCTATTAATAGGAGCAGATAAAATACAATAGCTGGCATTCATCATTGCCCTTCGCTCAGCCTACGAAATCTAGCTGCAGGCTCAATTTGCTTTGACTTATTATGCAATGTTCCCTCCAACCAAAGCCACTGAAGTAGAAACTGTTGGTAGGACAGAACTGAGGGCTAAATTAAATGACCACCGTTGTTTTGGCATTGCTTGGCTCTGGAATATTTGGCGCTGACGTCAGTGGCCTCGAAGTTCCACAGGCTACTCTCTCGCCATATAAATGAGCTTCTCCTCGAGAATTTCGCGATCACCCAGAAACAATACAACTGACCGTACAGTGAGGGTGGAAGAACCTGTTGCGTGTTGTGATTTGATTAAGATTTGATTACCTTATCACTAATACAACAACCATGCTGGGTAGCGGCAAACGTCCGTCTCACCTTTCCTCTGTCCCGTGCAACAACCTAGGGTTCCTGCAGAAGAGCAACAACCTGGAGGAGGAGAACAGATTTGCTGGTTCCTTCAAGGACCGTCAGTCTGCTAAAAACCTGCTAGCTTGTCAAAACAGCCTCCGAGATTCGCGATTCAATCGTAACGATACCGATTTTTCGAATCTCTATGCCCGAGGTGAGTGAAATATACATGGGTCTGTTCAATTGTTTCAGGGAAAATGCAAGGAATTTACTTGTGTTGTACTCTACCTCACTTGTAAGTCGCTTTGGACAGAAGCGTCCGCTAAATAAATAAATATAAATGTCCTTAATACGTATATGAAGGTGAATATTGTGCGTAGGTATTGTACCCACAACTCAGATCTGACGATGAGCAGCATTCCTATACTCGTGGTTTATTTAAAATTTTAAGAGATACAATAAGGTACAATGCCAACAAATTAGCCATTCTATTGGCAGACAGAGAGGCATTTTTGAAGCTCAGTGATCCAGGGCCTAAGACTGAGACATCACTGATGATGTGCATGCTGAATGACGCGTGTAGTGAAACAATATGCATAATTTCAGCAATATTTCATATTCTGAAACTATTGGTAAGCCTTAGCATCAGCAACAGTCAATGAAATGCTATGGATTACATCAGGACCATGTTTGGTATACTGCATTATTAGAAGAATAAATACTTGTGTTGTTTTTTCTTTCAATCACAGATCTGTTGCCGGCCAAAAATGGGGAAGAGACGACCATGCAGTTCTTACTGGAGGTTGTTGACATTCTCACAAACTACGTGCGGAAGACCTTTGACAGATCTACCAAAGTGCTGGACTTCCACCATCCCCACCAGCTACTGGAGGGAATGGAGGGGTTCAACCTGGAGCTGTCCGACCAGCCCGAGTCTCTGGAGCAGATCCTAGTGGACTGCAGAGATACTCTGAAATACGGAGTGAGAACAGGTACGTCACACCCTGATGCCATGCTTGGTTAGCCGCCTGAGTATCAGGGGATCTGCCAGTGACTCTCTCGTTGGTCTTCATTCCCAGTATATTCTCGTAATTTGCTCATGATTGCCATAGCAACATAAAATTTGAAAATACTGGTAATTATGTGAAGAGTGAGGTTCACAAATAGTTATTTATCAGCAGTAAGTCCAATTAGAAACCATAAGTCACACAGGAAGCCCAGGGTCATGCTAAATAGATAATAGTGATAACTGTTTTTTTCTGTTTTTGTGAAGATGTTTTAAGCTGTTTGCAATGTTTCTGTTGTTTTGTAAAGAGAAAAAAGCGACCCATCCATCAAGTGAATAAATCCCGATGTGATTCAAACTCGTTTTTTCAGCAAGTGCAAATGCATTATGTGTTCACTGGCATGATTTCAAGCAGAAATAAAGTGCTGTAAAAATGGTCCTGCTGGTGAATCTAATCACAACTGTGATTTACTTTCCTCTATTTTCAATTAACATAATCATTGCCTGGAGTCCAGGTATGTGGTTTATTAGTTCAAAATTAAATAAAGCATTTATTAAGACAATAAAATATGCTGTGTTATTGTCAGCGATAAATAATTATAAAGCTCAGAATATTTGAAATAGTTTAGCGGGTGGTTTCAGTAGAGTTAAATGATGGTTATTCATCAATTGAGCTGTCTGGAGCGTCTAAAGTACCTCTATGCATGTGGAGCTGTCCATGGTGCTGATTGCATTTCCATCACCACACTATTGTAATTAAGGTTCAGGCTTCAGGTTTCAAATGAGCTTTTAATGTAAAGTGAAGACAGTTTTAGTATGGGTATACATATTTCTCATCATCTGAATCTCGTAATAACACACATAAATAGGACAGGATGGCCAGTGTCCTTTTTAATACAAGGTCAATAGTGTTAGAAATAAGGTACCTAAAGCTAGTAATGTTTCTTTTCACCTTCCATTAACTGGAGAAATGTTTGGGGGTCAGGGGTGGGGAGGAAGGGGGTGTTTAAAGAGGATATTTAAAGAGCCATCTTCTATATCAGTATGTTTCAGAAAAATAAAAAGTAGGATCAACAAGTATTGTGTGCACAAAATCATTTCAATCTAATATCTGAGTTACTGAATAGGTGATGGTGTGTTTGCTTGTAGTTGCAGTAGTGTCTGGTCAGCCTCTGGGGAGGAAGGCGTGGCTGGTCCTGAAATTAAGAAAGGAAACGTCTTTCTAACAGGTCATCCCAGGTTTTTCAACCAGCTGTCCACTGGGCTGGACATCATTGGATTGGCGGGAGAATGGCTCACCTCCACTGCAAACACGAACATGTGAGTCCCGTCTTCTTTTCTCTCAAAACAGTTTGCAGTTACAAATTCTTATTTATCAGATTTTTGAGTTGTGAGGAACCTGCAGGAAGTGACGTCATTTGAAGAAAAAGGAAACGTTAGCAACAAAGCCAGGTTGCTAACATGGATTTCCTCATCCCCCATCTCTTACTGAACACAATCTGAGCCACCAGAAGCTGAAATCTAGCCTGAAACAAATGGAGGCGTGTGACTTGTGTAAAGTACTGTGTCTGCCATTACCCTGTAAAAGGCCTGCAGGTACAGCAACCAGCTTCCCCCTATTGAAGAAAAGGCTGAAAAGAGTTTATTTCTCCAACATTTCTCATGCAATAAAATCACACGAGTATGCCATGTGAAATGCAGATAAACCAGATGAGTGTTAGAGCTGGTGTGTGTGTGTGTGTCTGTCTGTCTCTGTGTGCACATAAATACACACAAGTTGTGTATTTGTATGCTTTTAATAGGCATTGACAAAGGCTTATGGCTGATTATTGAATTGTCTATGTGGCTTGATACTGAAAGGAGAGATCTATTGGTACTGTATTATTGTTTTGAGTAATGTTGAGATTGCAAATTCAAGGCCCTGACAGGCAAGTTTAATTGCATATTGATTAGCCCCTGCAGTTAGACGTGGCCTCACTCTGTCCTGGGCTGGCATGTGCGATGTCACCCCTAGAAAATAAAAAAAGAGAAAGTAGCGAAATCCCCTGAGGATTAGACACTTATGTCTCTCACTTCTGCATGCAATCAATTGCAATCAAAGTCTCTTTTGGTATTTAAAAGGCCAAGATGACAAATAATAGCACTTTTTTTGGGGTGTTTCGGTCTAGGAATGGAATGTGTTCAACTCACAAACATATTTCCACATGCTAAAACATCTACAACACGGTACAATAGATTTCAGTGTTTTGCATAACTTATGTACTGTAGAAGTGTCTATCTTTTAAAGTGTGTTTATCCATTGCCTTCCATGAAGAAATGTGATGGTGGTGGTAGCTGAGGCTATAACTGAGACTGTAACTGTTTCTGCTTCACTGTAAATGCATTTGATATAATTTCAAACACTCATGCTATTTGCATTTTGTCAGTCAATAAAGTTTGTGACATTAGCTGTGTTTGTTAGTTTGTGACTTAGCTGTGACATTTAAACCAACCTATCCATGTTATCTGTATTCAGATTTTATTTTGACTTAACATTAAAAAGTGATCATGCTTCTGTATGACCTTTTAAGGTCACAGCTTCAGTGACTTATTTTAAACAGCCAACCACTGACATAAGGGAAACTTAGATAAGGTAACATTATTAGGTAACGTTCAGGTATCAGGTAACGTTATTGTCGTTTAGCAGACGCATCCACAGCAACTTACATAGTTTATAGTGTTAACATGTTATCCATTTATACAGCTGGATATTTACTGAGGCAATTCTGGGTTAAGTACCTTGCCCAACAGCAGTAGTGCTTCAGTGGGGAATTGAACCATAAATGTTTCAGCTACAATCCCTGTTACTTAACATTACGCCACACTGCCGTACAACACTCCCCTGATTTTGCTGCATGTTATGACCATTTCAGGGGCTGTATGAGGTATTTTTGTGAGTGTTTATGAGTTCAGCACTGTAGTCTGCTCTTGGCTAATATGAAGCTGCAGGCCACATTAGGAGAAAGAGATAGATTGCTGGCGAGGGGACATGGCTGTAATCCATGCATTGTATTTGAGGTGTAGCTGCACACTTGTTATTCCCAATGACTAATTATTCCTGACACCTATTGACAGGCAGCTAATAAAAACGTCCAGTGAGACTACCGTGGTGGTAATTTCACAAGAGTAATTGCATGCAGACAGTGGTCAATAGTCTTCATTATTTTTGCCATCCCCGGTGTGCATAAGTTTTGGTCTGGACCTATCCAGTGAATCCAGACACATAAATCTGTTGTGTAACTGGCCTTGTTAGGCAGGGGATGCCGTCATTGATGGAAAAAGGCAGTTTAGGTGAATGCACTACAGACCGGGACAGGAGAGGACACAGGCCGAGGAACAATGGACAGGATTCAGCCAGAGAGCCGGGAAGGTGCTTCAGATGGATCATATCTCGAGAGCCAAGGATTGTTTAGTCTGTGACTCCCTCTTTCATTGAACCTGTAATACGAGTTTCCCTGAATAAACTCTTCTTTTGTAAATGTCCTTTCAGTAAATCTTTTACAGGCCAACCCAATGAAATTCTACCTATTGAAATTTATGCATGGGAAAAATGTAGTCCTTCGAAACGGAACATTGGCATCAGATTGTCTTGTAGCTCTTCGTTTCATCGGCTCTGTCCCACTGGTGCTGTGCTGTGTCTCTGTGCTTGCTCTGCCAGCCAGATCTCCCACCAAACGAGCTCTTATCTCACAGAACCATAAGCCTTACATTTCGCTCCTGCCAGCTGAAAGGCTCTGTGTGTTTAATCAGATACAAATCAAAGAGTTTCGGCTTTGTGTTATAAATCTTTCAAACTAATGAGAGGATTTGAACACAGCAAGCTCTATTTCTTTTTTTGGAGCCAGTATGAGATCACAGGGATTTAACTGTGAAACACTGTCTCCTAGCTGTGAATATTTGTTAAATTTGATGCTTTGATGCTTTTGTTGTGGTTTATTTTTCATTTCTGCTTTCAGGAATATTAAACAGTTTTTGATTACACGGGAAGATAAATGCTTTTTTTTCCATGCATTGGAAGCTGGACAAACCATTTCACCCCAGCCTCTCCAATGATTCTCAGTGATGTATTGTAATTGAATAAGGGAGTGTGGTGAATCTTTACAGCTATTTTCAGGAGTGAAACTAAAAAAAAATTGCATTGCATTCTATTCTGCGAATCCTAAGATCTATCAGTGCTGCCTCTCTCACCCTGGGAGATCTCATATCTCAGCTTAATCTGTGTACTTACACTCCGGTGCCAGGCACTCCTTTTGTGGGGTTTTTCAGTACACTCACTCTGTGTTCAAATCAGTCTGTCTGTTCTTACTGCATTAAAGAGCATCCCTGATACTACTGTTACTGTAACAGCAGTGTAACATCTTGCAGTTGTTGCAGTGCTGTTACAGTTACAGTAGTGTAACAACTGTGAGATGAACCATCACATTTTTGGGCATCAGATGAATTTTGTTAATAAACACAACACATATGTCAGTAAAGAGAATTTATAGTACAAAGTTCTCACTATTTGTCCCTGTTCTGGACTCTCAACAGCATAATGAATGAGATTTTCCTGTCTTTGGTATGCATTTTGATGCTGTAACAATCTATTCTTACTCCTATTTCCAACATATGTGCATATGAATGTGATAAAAAAGAAAAAACTGACCTCCTGCTGTTTCCTGTGTGTTGATTGGTGGTTTATAATATGGGGGTGGGCTTTGTCTCACAGGTTCACCTATGAGATTGCTCCAGTCTTTGTGCTCATGGAGCAAATAACCCTGAAGAAGATGAGAGAGATGATTGGCTGGTCAAATGGAGAGGGGGATGGGATATTTTCACCAGGTGACAGTTCTGTCTCCCATTGTGTTTGCTTTAATTTGCTTTAGAGCTTTTTATCATATATTTCTTTATGTGAAGAAGAGAGCTTACTCATGAAAAAGTCTGATTGGTGTGTAGAGTTGATTAAATATGGAAGTACAGGTCACTAATACACCATCATGTAAAACATATCAGACATTTGCCTTTGGAATCAATGTTTGTTAAACATATTGGAACATTTCTACAAGTAAAAGATTTGACCTGTGAAATGCTGTAGTTCATTACAGGTGTGTGCTAGTTTGGTTGTTTGGATACACTGTCTCACAGAACAGTCCAGCCTGCATAGACCATGAGCTTAGACGCCTGATGTTTGTTTTGATACCATTAATTCCCTGTGAAATATGTATTTGAATGCTGCTTATATGACTGCATTTAATTTTCTGGAAGGCAAATAAAAACAGGGTTCTGCAGCAGGAGCGCGGTGCACGTGCAGTGCTGGTATGGTCCGTGTCTCCTTTCCTCTGAAAGACTTTCTTATTCCGCTTCGCAGGAGGAGCCATATCCAACATGTACAGCGTGATGGTGGCCCGCTACAAGCACTTCCCTGAAGTGAAAACCAAAGGCATGTGTGCCGTCCCCAAGCTGCTCCTCTTCACCTCTGAACATGTACGTCTCTGCCGTCTGATCAGCGTCTGCGATCGGCCACAGTAATCACCCTCTCACACACGCATTACTGTCATTTAGCAGACGCTCTCATCCAGAGCGACTTGAACAGGTTACGAGTTTTACCTGCTTTGCATTTATACAGCTGGATATTTAGTGATGCAGTTCTGGGTTAAGCACCTTAACTCAGCATTGCCCTGGCAGGGAATCGAACCATCAACCTTTCAGTTACGAGCCCTCCTTACCATTATGCTGCACTGCTGCCCACTGCCTTGCACCAATAAGATGTTAGAACACCATTCTGCACTCCTGATGGGGCATATAAAAGAGCCCTCACAGAAGCTTTACAGCCCGGTTTATTCATTTTAAAAACTGTGGGTGGGTCATAGTTTTGATCCTGACTGCTAAGTCCAATTAGAGCAAAAGGCCTTGTCTCAATGCAAATATCCATCAGATGACTGGTATGTTTGCGTTTTTTCTCCCTATTTGTTACAGAGCCACTACTCAATAAAGAAAGCTGGAGCTGCTCTGGGCTTTGGAACAGAGAATGTGGTCTTGCTGAAGTGCGATGAAAGGTATGTCAGCACATGTTCCTCTATACTCACTTGTGTTTTAACTGTAATGACAGTATTCCTCTTACATATGTGTGTGTGTGTGTGTCTGTTTCAGAGGTAGGGTCATTCCCGCTGATCTTGAGGCCAAGATCCTTGACGCCAAGCAAAAGGTTAGTGTCTGAGCTCTGTCTCTCTGAAAATGTCATGACTGGCACCAAAGCTCTGTTGTTGTCTTCTTGTCATAATGTACTTTTATCACCTTATCTACACTCCCAAAGTAGGAGCCAAGAATTTGACCAGGTGGCAGATAATGTTAGGGACTAGTATTAAAGCACTGGGCAAAGTCGTCACCTTTACGTGAAGCACCGTCTGTAACTGAGGTAGTGTAACGCATTGTGTCGCTGCAGGGAGAGATCCCACTGTTTGTGAATGCTACTGCTGGCACCACTGTATATGGAGCCTTCGACCCCATCAACGAGATCGCAGACATCTGTGAGAAATACAACCTCTGGCTGCATGTGGACGTAAGCGCATACTGTCACGCCGAACCAGTATCATCAGATTTAGCTTTCACAGTGTGTCATATACAGTACCAGTCAAAAGTTTGGACACTGATTAAGATTAAAACTAAGACTGATTAAAATTCAAAGCATTCAAAGACATTTTGATCTAAAGACTTATGCTTAAATGCTTGAAACTTGAACACTTTTTCGGTCACTGCATAATTCCATTTATGTTATTTCACAGTTTTGATGTGTTTACTATTATTCTAAAATGCAGAAAATTGTAAAAATAAAGAATAAAAGTTGTGTGCAAGCCTTTGACTGGCACTGTAACTTGAGATGTGGGTTTTCGCTGAGCTGCAGGTTGGGCTGTCTCCTCTCTCACGTGTGCCCTGTCTGAGCAGGGAGCCTGGGGAGGCAGTCTGCTGATGTCCAGGAGGCACCGGCACAAGCTGAGCGGCATCGAGAGGTAATGAGCGCTCACCGCAGCGACCACAGTGGCCCATCGCTGGAGCCCGGTGTCACAGTGCTGTCTCTGATGCTGTCGTAGGGCCGACTCCGTCACCTGGAACCCGCACAAGATGATGGGAGTGCCACTGCAGTGCTCTGCCTTCCTGGTCAGAGAGATGGTGAGGAGTTTGCAGGAGAGCAAACACACACACACACACACACACACACGTACGCACACACACACACACACGTACACACACACGTACACACGTACACACACACACACACACACACACACACACACACACACACACACACACGTACGCACACACACACACACACACACACACACACACACACACACACGTATGCACACACACACACACACACACACACACACACGCACAGGAACAGGAAAGGTATGCATGCCCACATAGGCACACATTTGTATACTAACACACACTCACACATTCTAACACACTGACATAAACAACCACATCTTTTTTCAGTGACATTTCAGTTGCATTTGTCTCTGTCTCCTAACATTGTGCCCGACACCCACAGGGACTGCTGCAAGGCTGCAATCAGATGTGTGCTGGCTACCTGTTCCAGCCAGACAAACAGTATGATGTCACCTATGACACCGGAGACAAGGCCATCCAGTGCGGCCGGCATGTGGACATCTTCAAATTCTGGCTCATGTGGAAGGCAAAGGTGAACTTACACACACTCCAAGATATTCAAGCTCAAGAGAGACGAGCAAAGTGAAAATAAGACTAAAAAGCTCTTAACTTTCAGAACATCTGTGTCGTGTAGCATTAAATATAATTTTACAGCATTCCTAACTGCTGCTCAATGCTGAATGGTTTCTGTATGACTGAATCATTTACTGACGTTGCCTTTCACTGTAGGTGTTTTAAGTTTACATAGAACTTGAAATCTGCTTTTCAAACAGGGGACTGTTGGCTTTGAGCAGCACATCAACAAGTGCCTGGAGCTCTCAGAGTACCTCTACACCAAGCTGCAGAACCGGGAGGGCTATGAGATGGTGTTCCAAGGAGAGGTAGGCCCTTTCCCCGTTAATTTCTACATTCCGTTCAGCTCCCAAAGATAACAAACATGACCAATGGATTATCTTCATAAAGCGTCAGCGCAGAGAGATATCTAATGAATATAAAGCAGATCCCATTAACTCTGGAGCCCAGTAAACAGTATCATTAATAACCAGGCGCTGGGCAGCGTAATGTAGTGAACTAGAGGTTCCTCAGCTCTGTTGAGTGGAGAATGGGGTCCCTCGTCTCCGGAGGGGCATTGGGGGGGTGGTCTGGATTTATGGCCTGACAGAGGCTCATATATATCTCTGTTTTCTGTTGGTGTGACCCTAGCCACCTCTCCCTCTCTGACCCTCTGTGGACAGAGCTACTGTGCCACACTTCTGCTTCTAACACCTGATCTCTCTACATTCTCTATGCAATGCATTTGAGGGGGAATTTTGTGTTTTAGGCGGAAATTGAAATTTAGGCAGCCTTTGGTCAGATTTATGGTCAGAAGCTTCATGTTGAGGTGTGGTGTTGTGGTAAGGAGCAGGGCATGCGAACCAAAAGGTTGCCTCTTCGATTCCCCCGCTAGGACACTACTGTTGTACCTGTGTACCTACAATTGCTTCAGTAAATATCCAGCTGTATAAATGCATACAATTGTAAACTACTGTAGGTAAGTCACTGGATAACATTATCTGCTAAATTACAGCCTGTAATATTGAGCTCCAAAAAGAGTAGCAGACCATATTTCAGTACATGGAGGTAAAACTTCTGAGTTATGCCATTGCATGAACATGTTACCTGTGAGATGTGTGTTGCCTAAAGATGAACACTGTCAGGAGTGTCGCTGTGTTCTCCCTGCAGCCCCAACACACAAATGTCTGTTTCTGGTACATTCCGCCCAGCCTGCGTGGCATGCCCGACTGCATGGAGCGGCACGAAAGGCTGCACAAGGTACGACACGCCGGAAACGCGCTTCCTGTAAACCCCCTCCCCCTGCCCCCCGCCCCCCGCCCCCCGCGTTCCTTTATTTCAGGCTGCAGACCCTTAGTCAGCGGCGGGTAATTTCATTCTGAATGTGCTGAAACAGGTGGCTCCCAAAATCAAAGCCATGATGATGGAGTCGGGGACGACCATGGTGGGCTACCAGCCTCAGGGGGACAAGGTCAACTTCTTCCGCATGGTCATCTCCAACCACGCCGCCGCCAAGTCCGACATCGACTTCCTGGTTGACGAGATCGAGAGGCTGGGGCAGGACCTGTGAGGGCGCCGCCCTGGTGGTGGAGGCCTTTCCTCTCTGGATGTGGCACTAACAAGATTCCCCCTGAGAGGACCCACAGCCAGCTTTTATGTTCCTGTGACGCCCATTCCAGGATTTTGAAACTTATACCCATAGGTCTTTTTTTAGGCACGGTTAATATTCAGAATATCCCAAAAAATGTTCTGTCTCATGTATATTCCCTTAAGTTCTGATTTTAATAGGAGTGTTTTTATTGTTAGATTTAAATTACACTGAAGGTTGAAGCAGTGCACAAATGGTTGTGCATCTTTTTAAGAGACTCTAAGGAATCCCCTTCACTCTTGGTGGTGTTTGAGACTACAGAAGGGTGAATTAGCAAAGACACACTAACATAAGTGTTGTGAAACGCATGTGCCGTGATTCACCTGCCTGGAAACTGCATATTACACACCAGATCATCTCCTTTTCCTTCATGTAGTCACTTTAACTCTATTACGCTGAATGTCAGGGCTTTTTGGTGTAGGCTACATGCAGTTACTGTGACACACCATTGTAAAGCCGAGCTGTTTCTAGCATTCCTTTGATGTAGTGGGGAGTGTGTGAGACAGTCATTGTAACAGTTACTGCTGTGTTTTTAGAAATACTGAATTTTGTGTAGATTGTGTACAATATTGTCATGTTGCCTTTGTGAAAAGCATAAATGTCAATAGTTTTACAGTGTAAGTACAGTTTAAATAATGATTGTACTAATTATGTATATGCATACAGTATAACGGCATTTTGTTTTGTTTATAATATGAAATGAGTCGTGTTCAGTCTTTTCTTCCACGTTAAGCTATTCATATTCATATTATAAGATCCTATGTGATCAATAACGAGTTTTGATTAATGTTTAAGGTATTCTAGTGTAAATGTGAGCCAAAGAAAACTAGTGACATTTTCACTTCTTTAACTTACTTGATATGCCTAGTTAACATCCCTAACCTTCATGCCCTCTGAATGTTATTTGTGAAATGTCATGTATCAGACTAATTGAATGACCTCAAGCTGTCACTGTCTAGCTGACATTTTTAGTAAGAAACTGGAATTCCAGACAGCGACGTTGCTGGTGGTTATTTACATAGTGAGAAACACAATATAAAAAAGGGACCAAGGGATTCTTACCCTCATCTGAAACTGATTGTATAACAGAATTTATGTATACATTTTTTTAGCTTTTTAATTTTATTTTTCTTTTTAACATCAGTGGAGGAATTTATTGAAACATATTATTTGACACTTTGTTTTTTCTAGATTTTCCATTTTTGTTTAAAACATTTCTTCAAACACTAAGACAGCAGGAAATGATTCTGTTTGGTGTGAAGGCTAAAAAACATTATTTAAAATATGAACAAAGTCATACCCTGAAAAAGGCTGGTCCAAGTGTATAATGTAAGATTTTAATTTTTTTATTTAATCTATTTATTTTTAGTCATGCCAAGCCATCCTAATGAAATAATGACAACAGACATTTCAGCCTATACCTTCCTCATTGTGTTTGAACCCTACAGAACTCAGTTTGAACCCTACAGTGCAGATTGGCTACAGATCTAAGGTAGATGGATTACTTTACACCAGTCAGAAAAGGCACTTTAACACACAACCCTGTATCATGTGTAGACTTTAACTGTCAGACTGTATTTATACTACTAGTAAAAAGTCTATTTAAAGCACTTCAGTGTTTTAACAGTGATTTGTGGATTTGTCAAACTGCCAGGGAGGAGTTGGACGGTCAGTTGCGGGTTGTGTTTGTCTTGTCTGTGTTTCGGTGTTACCAGTTTTTCAGTTATCAAAAGAGGCGGGAAAATAACAATTCACATTGCACTGTATTCCAGGGATAACGCCATCGCTGCAGTGGCCAGTCGTAGCTGCTGTCATATTAAATGTCTGGGAGTACAGTGGTAAAAGCAAACATTAACGTGACAGCACTGGATGAATAACCTGACTGGTAAATAACTGGGGGGGGGGGGGGGGGTAGGGTAGGGGGCGGGGGGGGTTGGGGGTTGTTGTCGAGGAGAGGGGTAGGAGCTATAATTGGCATTACCTAAAGTGATTCTACCTGTGAAGTTGTATAAACTGTCAAATAAAGCTTCACTTTTCATCGCCCCTTCCCTGTTCTTGTGTTGTGGTGGGCTGAGGCTAAGACAGTCCTGAGGGGGAAGGCGCCGGGGGGCCGGAGGCATCGTCAGTCCCTGACAAACATGTCCTGTAGGGCAGTTGACCTGAGCATCAATCAGTTGCTCTACGAGCAAACCGAACGGAATACAACAATAAAACAAACAGGCTGCACTGCAAATACAGGCCTTATCAATGCCACACCAGCAAGAGTATAGATGTTTTTCACGGTCACTTTTCAGGCATAGATTTCTTGCAGACTTTTCAGCCAGTAAAGTCATTTTTCCCTCTAAATCCCCAGGGATCCCTCTCTGCAGATCAATCCTCCACACTTACCTGCTAATCAATCCCTTTTCCAGAGTGCGATCATCCAGGAAAAGAAAGGGCTTTATTGGCTGGGTGTCTCACACCCGAAAGCTCAGCAAATCCAATGCACTTCCCTTCAACCTTAATATTTTCACCATAAACTCTGCCAGACTGTAGTCAGGGTAGTTTTTACCTTTTATGAGAAGGCAACGTCAAAGCTTTGCCTGTGTACACCTCACCTCATCTAAATGCAGTTTAGATGAGAAGTTTAAATTTATTTTAGTTTAAATCTAATTCTTTTAGCAGCTTGCCTGGTATTCCACAGGATGTTACACATGTCAATGACATTTAAAAACATAGTTAAATGACTTATACATAAACAACAGATTTAAAACAGATTTAAAAGGGTTTGACGTGGAAGAGCTGGCTATTTCACAAGTGTGGGCCTCTCCCTGTTGGAACTCTGATGGTTTTTTTTTTTTTTTTTTGAAAACTGGAAAAATTGGCTGTAAATGTGCTGGAGGATATAAAAACTTTACATGTCATGACAGAGCAATGGTCTGAACCCCACAGCCAACTTGCATGCAACGTACCAAAACCATCAATGGCCCACAGCCACAAACTATTTGCTGGGAACAATGTGCTTCCCAAGAAAGCAATTAGTAATTTGCATCAAGATAATGTTAATAATATTGTTTAAGGTAAATTGAATTGAAGCATAATTACAGAGCTAATTTGGGAGCAGGTGTTCCAGGCCCATGGAAATAACTGGAAGCTAATGAAAATGAAGCAGCCAGACTGTTCAATTATTCAGTAATTGAGTTCTTTAGTATTGTTACAGATTGAGTAACTCACCTGAGACAAACGCTTTCTAGTGTGGGTAATCTTTCTACAAAGACATGGATATCAGTGTTTATACTCCTCAGTCTAATACTTACCAGATCAACACATTTTAATTTCAAGTTCTAGAACGTTCATCTGATTAAAATGCATGCAGACTACAGTGGTCAAACTGTAGATTTTTTAATGAAAATATACAAGTGCATCTGAGGTCCCACTGTGTGTGCGTGTGTGTGTGTGCGCGTGTGTGCGTGCATTATGATGGCCCGTGAGTGTGTGTGCGTGCTTATGTGTTTTGATGTATCGTACTGACAATGAACCCACAAATTAAAAGAAATCAGTCTCTGCTGCAGAGCATAAAATTCAAGTCAAATTGTATTTCACATCAGCTCCTCACATCAGCCAATAGCCAGCCACCCCATTCATTCCAATTACAAGCGCTGTTAAACATTTAATTAATCCAAAGAAGGTGTTTGGAAATAATAAGTCTGGGTGATTTGCCGTCCGTTTTTTCCTCTCTGTCTCTGAACAGCAGACTGTGAAATGCATGCTGTCTAAAGTAAGCTGACTTTACTTTTCACCCACAGGCCTCCCCTCCGGGTGCTGGAGCAGTCCTGTCTGCTGTGTCATAGTGTTCTTGGATGGGTGTGTTTTCATTCAAGGTAATGCAAATACCTGTACTTAGAACAAGTTCAGTTTGTGTCAGCACTATGACACATTTCAAATTGTAAGGTGCTCATTCGCAAATTCTCAGCTCTTAAACGGCATGAATACTATCAGGTAAGAAGACAGAAAAAAAAAAAATCTTTTGATATTGATCAGTTGGTTACTGATTTAATGGGAATTCACAATATACATAAATAAACAGACCTGCATTGAGTGAAGATGACTGCCGTATCTCCCCAGCCAACACTGCTGTGTATTTCAGTGCAGTGGGCTTGTGCTTCACTCAAAGGGTCATGTCTTTATGTGTGTTCACATGTTCACGTGCACAGATCATATAACAAAGCCTATCAGAGGTCAAATCTTGGGTTTAACCTCTGCAGCCATAAACCACAGTAATGCAGCAAGATACTGAGCTAGGCTGTGGCTGAAATTCATTTATTTCTTATTGCGACAAAAAACATGATTTTTATATTTTATATTCATTCATATTTTAAAGAGAAAATGGCCAGATAACGTGGACTTTACTCTGATAGAATTACCATACTGGGACTGATTAGCACAACTGCCTTGAGAAACCTTTATTCCGGACCCTCTATAAAAACCATGTACATTATTTCATTTGTGAGAAATCAATTTTGTTGTAAAATTATTCAACATATGTCAATCACTTCAGATAGTATATCACATTACATCAGACTATATTAGCTGAGTAGACTCCCATATACTCCTAAAAGTAACTTGGGTGTGTGATTGGGTGTGTGTGTGTGTAAATATATTGTTATTTAGAAGCTGAAGCTTGTTCATGAATTCTGAGAGGCAAAGCAATAAGTTTCAATCACTACAATAACAGAGTTATATGGAGATTATAGTAAAATATTTTAATGATCTGAACACCAGAACCTTTAACTTTAATATGCTGGCTGTTCACAGCTGTTTCAATGGGCGGCTTCTTAATGACTGCATGGTTTACTCTGTGCAAGGCTTGCTTTGTCTTGGCAGAAAAAAGACTTAATAAGGGAGAGATTAATTGTGCTTTGACAGTCTCAAGCTCATTGCTCACATTACAGAGGCTGAACCCCTAATGGCCATCTTGTTAAAGCTAAAGGGCTGTTATTAGTACCTTTCTTGGACAGTTTCTTGAGGCAGTTAGCATTTGCGAAGCGCAATTACGTTGCAGAAGGACTTCAGCCTGCAGATCACAATCGTTCGCTCAGTGTCAGGACAGGACCGGCAATGGCAAGGTGACAGTTACGCAGTGCTGTAGATCGCAAAAGCACGAATCAGAGTGCAGTGAAACTCTTTCATCATAATGCCACGCCGTGAACCACACCACCATGATCAGAGAGTGCCAGGTGAACAGCAGCTGTAGGGTGTGTGTGTGTGTGTGTGTGTGTGTGTGCGTGCCTGTGTGTGTCTGTGTCTGTGTGTGTGTGTATGTGTGCCTGTGTGTGTGTGTGTGTGTGTGTGTGTGTGTGTGTGTGTGTGTGTGTGTGTGTGTGTGTGTGTGTGTGTACCTGTGTGTGTCTGTGTGTGTGTGTGTGTGTGTACCTGTGTGTGTGTGTGTGTGTGTGTGTGTGTGTGTGTGTGTACCTGTGTGTGTCTGTGTGTGTGTGTGTGTGTGTGTACCTGTGTGTGTGTGTGTGTGTGTATGCATGTGTGTGTGTACCTGTGTGTGTGTGTATGCATGTGTGTGTGTGTGTGTATGCATGTGTGTGTGTACCTGTGTGTGTGTGTGTGTGTGTGTGTGTGTGTGTGTGTGTGTGTGTGTGTGTGTGTGTATGCATGTGTGTGTGTGTACCTGTGTGTGTGTGCACCTGTGTGTGTGTGTACCTTTGTGTGTGTGTACCTGTGTGTGTGTGTGTGTGTGTGTGTGTGTGTGTGTGTGTGTGTGGGTGTGTGTGTGATATAACTATCTGATTTTCATTCTGACAATATACTATGTATAACTATGTATGAGCATACTACATATACTATGTACTATGTATATTGATTTACTTCATATCATTTGTCTGTGAGGTCCACAGTTTGGGTAACTGTGACACAAATGTTTCCACTGTGTGGAAGACCATGCTATAAGATGTGCGGGTGCGTGAAAGAGTTTCATTGTGAAGGCCATGAGCTTGCGGTGTTAGCTTGGTATGGCATTGTAAAAGGTCACTCTATAAAAGTGTGAACTCAAGTTAATCTATATGCATAACAGGTATGTTTCATTTTCCAAACAGGCTAAATGTGAGGTGTAAAATGAAGAGATGTGACACCCATAAAAATGCACATCTATAAAAATACATATACAAATAATATAGCAATAATTATGAACAATCAACAAGCACATGGTTTTCAGAACTCTGTAAATCTGATTCAAAAACTGACCGATAAGCCTTTGGTAGTGAAATCATTACCCATCTGACAAACTCAAATCTCAGTATTCCCCTCTTTCTGGTTTCGAGTTGGCGTGTGGTCAAAACGTCAAATCCCAGCATCCTTCGCTCCTGGTTTGAATGCACTTAACGTTTACTTACGGTCAAGACCTCAAATCCCAGCATTCCTCTCTTCCTGGTTCCGGGTGCCACGTAACGTTTGCTTACGGTGTAAACTCGGTCACGTTGCTGCCGTATCTTGCCGGAACCAGGGACGAAGTGCGCTCTAACCTCGAATATTGTTCAATCCAGGGAGATATGGGAGGGGGCCAGAGTGTCGAGATTCCCGGAGGAGGATCCGAGGGTTATCACGTCCTTAGAGTAAGTGCTGCACTTTTCAGTACTTCTGTCATGTTACGTTGTAGTTTGACCGGGCCGGTCTCCAAACGTTGGATCCCGAGGGGCCCGGCAAGCTAAGGCGAAGGATGCTAGTGCGGCCTAACTAGAGATGCTCTAGACCCGAAGTGGTAGCGATCAACTTGCATTGCCAGCTTTCGACATTTGTTACTTCAGATTTGCCGTACAGATGGGAGCATTAATGAACGAGTGTAATGCGTAGACCACAGTTTAGTGTGTGTTGTTGATTGCCCGTGATGAGCAAGTAGGTTGTTCGCTAGTCTAGCTAGCTGGTTGAATGAAATCTGACAAGACATCCAATGTATTAGATAGGAAGCTAGCAGGTATAGCTAAGAAGCTATCCGGTGAACTTTGCATGTCTTATTTGTGTCCGCATCAGCGACGCTGATTCAGACAGTGTGTCGTTAGAATGGTAGGAAGCTAGCTAGCTAACTATATAGCTAGCTAGCGACACTTTTCTTTCTGAATGTGTAGTTAGCTGCAGTTGAGTTGGCTGCGGCTAGAAGTAAATGTCAAGTGATGCGGCTGCAGATGTGGGCTGTATGTTTGAATGCCGTGAAAACTGTCTGAACATGTTGCTGTTTGTGTAGCTAATGGGTCTCAATCCTGCACAACCGGCCGTTTGTTTGCATCTTTGAGGAAATCGGGTGCATGTCGGCAAGGTTGTGCAACGATTTAAACCCAGCAGCTGCAACTGCATAACACAGTCGTTGCATATTCACAAGATTAATGCCGCATGTGAATGTATGAAGCCTGAACAATCTCTTTAATTTATCAAAATATCTTTTTTCTGAAACTGTGTTCTGTTTAGCCACGTTATGGTACGGTACACCCTCTTGGCCTGCGCCCTGGCCTGAATACAATCCAAACATTGGCCCAAGAACTGAAAATTTTGACAGTGATTTAATGCTACTGATTCCTGGCCGTTTTCCTTCTGCAGGTGCAAGAGAATTCCCCGGGTCACCGGGCAGGATTAGAGCCGTTCTTCGACTTCATCGTTTCCATAAATAATACCAGATTGGTAAGGCTTTGTTAAATTAAATAGTTAGGAAGGACTGTCAATGTATGACGGCATGAAACAGAATACCTGCTAGCCTGTGGTGTAAAGAGAATAGAGGTTTTTTTTTTTGGCTTTTTTTTTTTTTTGCAGAGCGCTAAGGAGATAGAATTCACACCCCAGGCCACACAAAGTATTAGATGAGAAAGACTACAATACATAGTGCTTCCTCTGGAAACTGCGTCCTAAGAAATGCATCTTGTAAGAAGCTGTCCTGTCTAGTACAGACATTTCCTGTGAATGCTAAGTGAGGGTTTAAATGGGCATGAGTCATAGTGAGAGAAATGGCATAAAAATAGATAGTGATTTTCCTTCTTGAAACCTCATAGGAAGACAATCTGAGCCAATAAATATTGTGCCGAAACGCATGAGGACTCTGTAGTTTATTTTTTATACATATCAACTATATGACATGGTATTGCTTTCCATGTTTGGCTTATTTCATTTTACTCCATTCTGGACCCATTATCCACAGTTATCAGGTGTCATCATCTGATTACCTGAAGTAAGAAAAGGATTTGAATTCAGAATAAATAGTATTTTAATCTTTGTTTCTGAAACAAATGCATTTAGTATGTGTAATCTGCAAATACTTTATCTCCCCCAGTGGGTTTTGCAAAAATATGTATTTAAATTATGCCTGAAATTGATCATTTTCAGCATGAAACCTGAAATGTTTCTGTGAACCCAGACATTTCTCTGTTACTTTCTCTGAAATGGTAACGTGTTAGAACAGTGATGTTTCTAAGTTGAATGTGTGTGTGTGTGTGTGTGTGTGTGTGTGTGTGTGTGTGTGTGTGTGTGCATGTGTGTGTGCATGTGTGTGTGTACCTGTGTGTGTGTGTGTGCCTGTGTGCCTGTGTGTGCCTGTGTGTGCCTGTGTGTGCCTGTGTGTGTCTGTGTGTGTGTGTATGTGTGCCTGTGTGTGCCTGTGTGTGTCTGTGTGTGTGTGTGTGTGTGTGTATGCGTGTGTGTGTACCTGTGTGTGTGTGTGTGTGTGTGCATGCGTGTGTGTGTACCTGTGTGTGTCTGTGTGTGTGTGTGCCTGTGTGTGTGTGTGTGTGTATGCGTGTGTGTGTACCTGTGTGTGTGTGTGTGTGTGTGTGTATGCGTGTGTGTGTACCTGTGTGTGTGTGTGTGTGTGTGTGTGTGTGTGTGTGTATGTGTGTGTGTGTATACGTGTACGTGTGTGTGTGTGTGTATGTGTGTGTGTGTATACGTGTACGTGTGTGTGCGTGTGTGTGTGTGTGTGTGTGTGTATGCATGTGTGTGTGTGTGTATGCATGTGTGTGTGTACCTGTGTGTGTGTGTGTGTGTGTGCCAATCAGAACAAAGACAATGACACCCTGAAAGAGCTGCTGAAGGTGAATGTGGAGAAGCCGGTGAAGATCCTGGTGTACAGCAGCAAGACACTGGAGCTGCGAGAGACCACTGTCACCCCCAGCAACATGTGGGGAGGCCAGGGGCTGCTGGGAGTCAGCATCCGCTTCTGCAGCTTCGAGGGAGCCAATGAGAACGTCTGGCACGTGCTGGTGAGTGCTCTCCACCAATCACAAACGGGGGGAGGTATCACAACATACGAGTAAGGCCACGGTCTGTTTATTTTGGGCCCTTTTGTTAGTTTCTGTGTACCTGTATGACACTAACTCAGTTAAGTATCATAGAATAACAAGTGTTCTGACTGTACCATTCAGAAGCATTGTGCTTTCCCTCAATTCTTTTTCCCTTAAAAGGAAAATGCTGACCCCTAGTGGGAATCCTTGGTAAATTACTCTTGATGTTGATTCTGATTTTAGCGTTTTAGCGTGTAAAATAAAAATTTATTTATTTATATTGTGTCATGAGTCTAGCAGTGGTCAGACTTGGGGACATCTTGCGCAGTGTCACTCTTATTTGTCTGTCTGTCTGTCAACAGGAGGTGGAGACGAACTCTCCCGCTGCCCTGGCAGGCTTAAGGCCACACACAGACTACATTATTGGAGCCGACACTGTCATGAATGAGGTGCGTTTATGAATCTTTGCTGTAACTGGGTGGCAGTTTGGTGTAGTGGTAAGGAGCAGGGCTTGTAACTGAAAAGTTGAAGGTTCAATTCCCTGCAGGGGCCGCTGCTGCTGTACCCTTGGGCAAGGCCCTTAACCCACAGTTGCCTCAGTGAATATATCCAGCTATATAAATGAATAAAATTGTAACCTATGTTACTCTGGAAGGAGCACCTGCTAAAATGACTGTAATGTGATGTAACTGTGTCCCAATGTGACTGTCATAGTGAAGGGGAGCATGAGTGAAACAGTAATTAGGGCCCGGTTAGGGGCCCTGTCCTTGGTCTTCCTGTCTGCTGCCACTTATGATGGCAGTTAGGCAGAACCCTGTGGCGTCAGGCACTGCGTTTGCAGCTGAAATCCTGCGTCTCTCCCCCAGTCCGAGGACCTGTTCTCCCTCATCGAGTCGCACGAGGGGAAGGGCCTGAAGCTGTACGTGTACAACACAGACACGGACAACTGCCGAGAGGTGGTGATCACGCCCAACAGCGCATGGGGCGGGGAGGGCAGGTAGGGGGCGCCGCCGAGGGGTCGGGCGCGTCGGGAGCGTGCTGTGCGGTCACCGCGTAACGCGCTCTCTGTCTCACTTTCTCCCTCCCTTTCTCTCTCTCTCTCCCTCTCTCTGTCTCTTTCTCTTTCCTTCTCTTTCCCTCTCTCTCTCTCTCTCTCTGTCTCTTTCCTTCTCTCTGTCTCTCTTTCTCTTTCCCTCTCTCTCTCTCTCTCTCTCTCTCTCTCTCTTCCTCCCTCCCTCCATCCGCAGTCTGGGCTGCGGGATCGGCTACGGCTACCTCCACAGGATCCCCACACGACCCTTCGAGGAGGGGAAGAAGATCAGCTTTCCGGGACAGGCCTCCAGTGAGCCGGTCAGCCCGCTGAAGGACGGCTTCATGGAGGTGAGATCAGCCAGCGTCTCTCATCCCTCTCTCATTAAGAGAGGAGACACGCGAGAGGAAAGACCAATGGGCCAGCGTTTAGCTGGGCATGACATTGCTTTTGCATGCTAATCATTATTAATGTACTGTAACGCTAGTTTACTAATCATTATTAATGTGCCATACCGTGTGCATTCTAATAATTGGGTTATTTATTGTTGTTTTCTGTGCTAAATATTGCATTAGCAAAATTGCTAATATATGAGAGAAGTTGACAAATTAAGTAAATCCAGACAGATTAGTTAATAATGTGGTACCTAGAATTAAGTAGCAGAAAGTGACTGTGCAGCAGTGTTGTGTAGCAGATGATGTTGCTGGACAGCAGGGTGGTGTAGTGGTAAGAAGCAGATTTAGTGACCTGATGGCTGCTTGTTTGGGTGGTGCCAGGAGCAAGACTCGTAACCAAAAGGTTGCCGGTTCGAGTCTTCACTGGGGCACTGCCATACCCTTGGGCAAGGTTCTTAACCCAGAGTTTCCTCAGTAAATATCCAGCTGTACAAATAGATAACATGTGATACTGTAACCTGTGTAAGTCGCTCGGGTTAAGAGCACCTGCTA
The DNA here is from genome assembly GCF_013368585.1 of Megalops cyprinoides. NCBI lineage: Eukaryota > Metazoa > Chordata > Actinopteri > Elopiformes > Megalopidae > Megalops > Megalops cyprinoides. The sequence continues at coordinate 34,060,642 of NC_050593.1, forward strand.
AATGACAGTAGTATAATGTAAATGTAATGTAAATGCACTGTGCCTTTCTCAGTCAGCACACCTGTGTTTGTGCCTCAGGTGCAGCTCTCTGCGGTCAGCCCCCCCCCTCCTGCACCTTCTGCTCCCTCGGGACTTGAGGAGGGACTCTCCGGCCTGTCAGTCAGCTGCGCCCCGCCCACCGCCTCCAGCGTTCTCAACACAGGTACTGCCCTGTCAATCAGCTCCGTCCCGCCCACCATCTCCAGCGTTCTCAACACAGGTACTCCCCTCCCCCCAGGCGGTGAAATGCCAGCTGTCTGTTGCACGGTGTGTGACATCACATAAGATTTACTGCAGGTAGATTTGACAGTGTTGATCTTGTTGATGTAGAGACTGATGTATGGCAGTATAATTGGCTTCCATTGTCTAGTCAGGTTGCGGCTTGAATAGTGTTGTACTCACACTCACTGGTCTGGGAGTGCTGTTAACCACCTCTGAGACTGTTGCTCATACAACTTGATTGGATTCACTTCTGTTCTTTCGTGCTGGAAGTTGCTCTGGATGAAAGCGTCTGCTTAAATGAATATAATGTAATGTGATGTAATGACAGAGATAAATTCTGAGAGGCAGAAGTGAATTGTGATGGATCTTGGCATGGTTTTTGTTTCAGGTGTCCCGACTGTACCATTGTTACCTACTCAAGCCAGCACCTCCATGAGCTCAGTACCTCCCTTCAACCCCGCCACCACGTTACCAGGTCAGATGCAGTCCCCTCTGTAAAGCGATCCTCAGTGGGCTGAGGCCTGTGTTAAACCCAAGGGGGCTTTGGTTCATGGTTGATGCGTGTGCTCTTTCTTTCTGCACAGGTCTGATGCCCTTGCCAGGGGGCCTGCCACCTCTTCCTAATCTGCCTAATCTGCCAAATCTGAATGTCCCGTTACCGGATTTGAGCACAATGTCATTACCCAGCATCAGTGGCCTGCCCCCACCTACAGGTACACAAACAGATTTATGACCTGAGGTGTATGTTAGCGATGCACATTGATGTGGGGCAGATCGTAAGACAGGCACAGGAAGTTCTGTTTCCAGAGGGATGCAATCCTACAGGTTTCAGAGATCTCTCAGTTAGCATCTGATTTTGAGCTGGTATATTGGGTGAGCTGGATTCCTGGTGAAATAATGACTTAAATAAGCCACTCAGGAGCTGCGGCAGGAGAGAAACGAACAGGTTCTGCAGCTCTTTAGGACTCCAGTCACCCGTTCCTGTATGAACCAAAGGCTGATGTCTTTACAGTAGCATTTTGCAGCAGTGTCGGGTTGAACCATACTGTGGTAGAGAGTGATGAAAACAAGCTTTCTAAGAAGACTGTCACCAGTGTGTGCTGTTCAGTACTTGTATGTTTTAAGCCTGTGCTGCCAGTACTACACTGGTAGTGTGGCAATAATGTAATGTAATATTGTACTGAGGTGTGTGCCCTGCTCTTGTCCTGAAGGTCTCCCTCCTCTGGCCGGCCTGCCCCCTCTGAATCTGCCCGGGATGGCCCCCCTGTCCCTCTCAAGCATGCTCCCATCCCAGCTGCCCCTGGTCGCGGGTGTGACGCCCGCCCTGTCCGAATTCCCCGCTCCCATCGCCCCGCCCTCCCTCACAGCCGTCAGCACGGCCGCCCCCGCCCTGATCCTGGACACAGCATCATCTCCGAAACCTCCCGCCCCCGTTCACATGGCGACAGAGACGGCGGTCTCCACGGATACCCTCTCCGCCGCACTGGCGGGCGCCCAGGTGTCTCCCGTGTCCTCGTAACGGCGGGCTGACCCTCCGCCAGCACGGCTCGCTATCCTCCGTTTATTTAGCCGCAGGTGCAGTCCTGCACTCCCCGGTGACTGTACACCGCAAGGCACATCCTGCAGGAACCCGCGAGCCGCCAGGACAGTGACAGAGCTGAAGGAGATGTGGGAGAGCGGAGATTATAGGCTGAAGTACGTCCAGGTCCCCTCCAGCGAGTTCCCTCACGGCTTCCATTCCTCCCCTCTATCATGTCTGCGTTCACCTCTCTGATCTCCCGTAGGAGACCCAAGAATCAATTCCTCTCTTTTGTAATGATTTGGTGGAAATGAACTGTAAAGGCAACTCATGTTGTATGAATGGATGATTGTTTTTTTTTTCTACCTTTTTTCTTTGTTTTCCATCCTGAATTTCCGAGATTAGGCATGTATATTTCACCTGTCTCTGTACATACCTGTCTGTATGAGAACTCCGGCCCTTTGCTTCCTGTTGCCGTCTTTGTAACTGCACTTTCCTGCACAGATTGGAACAGTAGGATATGAAACTAGTGCTGTAATGGCTGGAAACCAGAGGGTGGCGCTGTAGACCACCTTGCGAAATATAACCCTGTTCACATACACAAGCAATAAACTCCGCAATTTTAGTTTGATTAGTGCTCATGTCATTTTACTAGTCATTTTTTTCCTGTACTGCATTTTTACATTTTTTCAACAGGACTGGTTTAAAAAATGAAATGTTTTCAGTATCATTATAATTGATAATTGCTTTAGGTCCAACAGCTTGCCATAGCTGTATTTAATATCTGTAATGGAACACAGTATAAATTATGGATTACAGGCTCTAATTTAGGTGCAGTAACACTCCAAATACTTGGACTTCTCTGTGCAATGGTACACCTGAGAACTGCAAAAACTAAAACAAAAACTTCAAACGAAAATAGATATTTGTGCTATTTCTGTTGTAATTGGATGAAAATACAGGAAATGTAACCTTGATATAAGCTAAAAGGTGTTTATTTGCTATGAAAACATTTGCTTTTAAAAGACTATGTGCAGGGAAATTAGCTGTTTAATTTGCATATTCAGGTGGTGACGCAATGCCAACTCCAGTGAGTATCTCTCCTTACTGGGAGTTTGAGTTTCTTCTCATGTAGTTCTATCTGGGCAGTGCCAGTTTAGGATAGGAAAACTCACCTGCCTAATCCTTAAAATATTTGACTTAGGAACTCTGAATTTAAAGAGGAAGAACCCTGTATTTTTAGAAAAAAAGACATGAATGGATGTTTAACATGCAATAGCAAAGCTAGTCTTTTTGTTTGCACAATCCTTACCTACTGTGCACATAAATTACACAATTACATTAAACCTAAAACTCTGCAGAACAAAGGCCTTGGCAAAAACTGACCCCAATACACTTTGTTCTCAGACCAAGAAATTCAAATAAACACATTTATAAAGTAAAACACAATTTACTGCATCATGGCTCCCAAACATAACATAATCTTAAGAGTGGACCAGAGAATCTCACCACCAGGCCCCAGTGCATTAACTCCCTAACTGCCAGAGTGTTCTGGAACACTGATCCCCAACAGTGCTGGGCCAATATGGCCGCCAACATTCAAAATTCAGCGTGTGGCGAGAAGTCACACATCGCTTCTCTCTCACCTCTGCCCGTCCGTGTGTCCTCAGCCAGCACAGGAACTGTGGACTCTTGAAGTGATGAGTCATCTGTGTGAATAATGGCACGGGCTTCGTATGCACGTGTCTTCCGCAGACAGCCAATCACACGCTGCCGAATGGGCCTGTTCGCTCTGGGTGCTGTCAAATGACGTCCAGCGATGCTGTGGGTGCTGGTGTGAGGCTAGGGTGTTTGACTGTCACATGCCCCAGCTACACTCCTCATCCTGTGAAACCAGCCATGATTCAGACCCCCTGCTGTAACGCTTCAAGTGTAAAGGTAAGAATCCGCGATTCCTGCATCTACACCTATGTGTGAAAGCAGACTGAATTCAGGGATAGGAGGGGCCTCCTGTACACTGCATTCCATGAAGCATGATTATGTTCATCTTGACCTTGGATTCTGCAGTTGGTATTTTGTGAATATGAACTGTGACTGAATTCCCAAAGGTTGCAGTCCACATGACATTTCTCCCAGTGCTGCGCCTTGCACCTAGGCTTTACAACTCATCACGGCAGAGTGAAATTTTAGTAGTAATTTCAGATCTTGAAAGAGATAAAGCGTCAATGTCTTCCACACATCAGCTAATTAAATATGGGATGTATGTCATTTCAACATGATGGCTGGCTTTACACATTACATGGCTTTGCATTAGCTGTAAATTAACGTTAACTGCCTTTTCCATGACAACTAAGGTCTCAACATGGGGGAACATTTCAGGTTTTCCATGCAAGGCCTTTGAATGATTTCCTCAAGTACTTGGAGATAGTCTCTCAAATTAGAATTTGGAGGAAAAAAAACTTGAAATATTCCATGCAACCAGGCACAAATATTTCCAATCCAGTGCAACTTCAACAAAATCATGTATTTAGTTTCATATTCTATCCCATTAGCAGAAAAACAGGACTCCTGACATGAAATGTTTCACGTATTGAAATGAATCCAAGTGTTCTGTGTTAACAGACGGAACAGCACTGTTGGAACATCATGTAACGACACTCCTTACTTCCATAAAGTCATGGCAAATTGATGTATTAAAATCAGCTTTTAATGTTTATTACTCTTTTGGCTACATTCTCTACAGTTTCAGCAGCACCTCGAGAGATCGTTATTCTGTTTAACGTACAGCGAAGTGGAAGGGGAGAGCTGAAAGCTTGCAACATCAAAAACGTTACCAGAAGCTCGTCTTTCGGACGCTGCGGTGAGGCCTGCTATCAACAGCCGATTCTCCTTTGCAGAAGTTACATAATAGCGTTTATTCGGATTCATGGACATGGATACTGACCAAGGAAATGTACAGTACAGATATACCATGAACAGTTACTGGCTTGAACTGGGCTTAGGCAGTCTTGGTACTTTCATGGCAATGGCTTCTTTAGTATACTGAAAGGAAACTCTAGAGGGCGTTAGCCTGATGAGGAGTCCAAAAGCTCGATCCATGCTGGTGGGTCCCTGCCCACTCCCCTCACCCGTGACATAATCAGCCCCGCGGTTTAAAAAAAATAATAAATAACTGAAATTCAGGGCTGCACTTTGCTTCAAGATCTCCTAACAACTGACATACAGCATGCTGAGATTTCATGGTCATTTCTTTTTAATACAACTGTACAGTTTGTACCTAAAGATTATACAGCCTTTTTCAAAATTAAAAGCAACATCAACAGCAGCAGCAGAAAAAAAAGAAAAGAAAAGAAAAAAAAAAAATGCTCCGGGAAACACAATTTAGAATTTATACGAAAAGAGTTCAACCTTGGTAAAGAATTTTACTGCTGAAATTTTAAGAATTGAAATTCTGACTCCTGTACAGTAAATATACATTTATTTTCTAAGAGGGATTTTTGAAATTTTCCTGCATAGGATTCTATACATTGATGTTTGTCTACATTTGGTTCTTTTGTGCATTCAAAGATACGCTGCCTGGGCCTGAATGAGGCTAGGTGTCACCTGTATGCAGACACTTTCCCATGGTTAATCATAAGAGCAAAAAGCAAACACCCTTTGAAAAAAAAACACTGTGGACATAACTGCTCAGCTGATAATGAAACCACTGTATGTCTATAAATACTACAAACATCAGGTCCTTATGTAAACTTTTAGCGGTTAAATCATTCGCACCCAGGCAGGCATCAGGTTTGTTTAGATTAAACAGCAGGCTGCCATGTCTCCCTTTAGCTTTCTCTGCCATCCAGCCAGCAAGAGACCTCCAATTACCAGAGCCACAGTGCTCTGTAATTCAGCCTTCCAAACGTCTTTACAGCCGAAAAGCCCCCTGTATTTTTTTCTTTTTAATGTCCCCTCCAACACCAGGTTGTGCCGCGTCTTGGTACACACCCATATCTACCCCAGTACAGCCCGAACGGAGAGCAGTCCTGCTTCTTCTCTCTCCTGTCCCCATGGCGACGGCCGTGGGGGCCCGGACCCGACGTGTCCCACGTGCCCCTGGATGGCGCCTGTCGCCCGTGCACCGGGGTGGGGGGGGGCCTGCGGGGGGGAGCCGCGGGGCGGGTCAGTGGGTCGGTCAGTGCAGGCTCCTTCAGTAGATGATGCTGGAGGAGGCGGGGCCAGAGCCCCCAGAGAGCGACATCTGCAGGTTCCCTGAGGAGTTGGACCTCCTCATATGAGGAAGCAGGTAGGAGTCGCTGCCCAGCTGGTGCACGTCGAAGCGGTCCTCCTTCCGGTACGCCAGGCAGCGGCGAATAAACGCCTGGGAAGGAGGAGGGAAAGAGACGCACACGCAGAAACTGTTTACGAACCCCGGCGCACGCAGACACAGCTGAGAATTTTAACTGCTATAAATAAGTAACAGAGCACCACAGCAGGAACAGAGTCTGAGGTGTAGTCTCATTCTCAGTGTATGCTATGTATGCAGATCTGGAACAGACTGCCGAATTGCACAAATACTTAGGGAGCAGAAGGAAGGGCTGTAAAACTTTTAACCACTAGAGGTCACTGTCTGACCAACATCACTTATTCTCCTGCACTTCCTCTGAAACTGTCCTGAGGCACAGAGTCAGGTAATAACATCTCATTTCAACAACTCAGAAACTCAGCCAGACAATAACATCTTTCTGAAAAGCACGCTACTTTTTGCGCAATCATATGGATGCACACACACTGATGACTCGTGCATTTCCTGTGTGTGGAGAAGCTGACCTTTGCTTCGTTGCTGGCGACGGGCTTCACGGGAAACTGGACCTCGGTGGCTTTCAGTATGGTGTTCTCCTGTAGAATGTCCTGCTGAGACTGGTTATGCCCAAACGGCTGGAAGAGAAGGCAGCCATTCAGAAAGAAACTGGAAGCAAGAGCAGCTCCTGACAGAAAAAACAACACCAGTGCGGAAATCAGTGCCCTCTTTAAAGGGGTCCTCACCTTCCTGCCGTACAGACACTGGAAAAAGATGACGCCCACCGACCACACGTCCACCTTGTTGGAAATCTTCGGGGGCTCTTTACCAACTACGAAACATTCAGGAGGCAGGTACCTGACAAGACAAAAGCACACTGCGGAGTCAACAAGTGAAATCTCGGAAGCCAGAAATGAGCAAGACACCAAAGATTTTACACACAAGGTTGAGACTTCAAAGAATTTAGAGTGGGGGAATGAAATAAAAGGCAAAATATCAATTAAAAGAATTAGAAGTATTAAAATATACGGGGGAAAAAAACGCTTGTTTTTCAAGCAAGGTGTAGAATTCTTTAGCCCAGCGTTGTGTGATAACATGACATTTAGACGTGTACTGGCATTGGCGGTTCTCACCAGTATGTCCCCGCCCCCTGTGAGGTCAGGTCCATCCCATCCACTCCGTAGTTGTCGTCATCCATGATCTTGGACAAGCCGAAGTCTGTGATTTTGATTTCCCCGCAGGCTGTGCCATCGACCAGCAGGATGTTACCTGTGCGCATGGCCCCCGTATTCAGGACACAGCAGACACAACACACATTGCTCAGCACGTTCTGTTTAAACGGCAGAACTCAGCGCTACGTGCTGACTGGCGCGTCTAAACTGAACACAAGCACTCGTCCGGCTACCTCCACAAGACCTAACACCTGGCACAACCCTGCTTTTGATGACCCTTTAAAAGGTGGAACAGTGATCGAAAAAAATGTCATATTACTTTTATACACAGAGCTTAATAATAATTATAATAATAATAATACATTTTATTTTAGAGCGCCTTTCAAGTCACCCAAGTACACTGCACAATAAAATCAAGAATAACAGATGATAAAAGCAGTATATAGCCAAGAATAACACGTCATAAGAGCCGCATATAGGACAACATATAGGGACACTGTACATTTAATAAAGACATTGTACTACCAGTGGGGGATAAGTGTTTGACAGCGGTCAGAAAAAATAAAATAAAATAAACAAAACAAAACACAGCAAGACCCATATACGCGAGGAGATAGGACAAGACTGAGCAGGTTAAAGTAGCATAGGAGAGAGATGAAAATGAGAGGGGATGGGGTGAGATGTAAGGGACAGTTAGGAGTAGGAGGAAAAAGCCAGAGTAAAAAGGTGAGATTAGCATAGATTTGAGGGTGGAAAGTGAAGTGCATTGACGTAGTGAGGGTGCGGGTCGGTTGATATGGGGTTAAGAGGTTTGAAAGATAAGAGGGTGCTAGATTACGTTGGGCTTTGAAAACGAGCAGAATGATTTTGAATTGAATACGGTATTGTACAGGGAGCCAGTGTAATTGATGGAGTATGGGAGTGATATGTTGCCAGGGCCTAGTACGGGTGAGAGCTTCCTCAGCCGGGTATGCATACAGGCTACATGGATATAGTTCACTGCTAAGGGCAACAGAGCCAAGCTAGGATCTGATCCCACAGACCCACGGATGTAGTGCCATGCTACCTGGCTTGAGGTCGTAGTGGATGATGGGGGGCTTGATCTCATTCAGGTATCGCAGTGCATTCACTATCTGCATGACGATGGAGCGCGCCTCCTTCTCCGACATCAGCTTGTGCTGTTTCAAGTAGAAGTCCAGGTCGTTGCCTTCACAGTATTCCAGCACTGTGCAAAACCTGCAGGCAGTGGAGAGGTCAAGCCATCAGTGGAAGCAGAACATTTTAAAGAGGATTCAACAGGAGCACACACCCCTTTCAACTTACTGATCAGCAGTGAACAGGTCTACAGCAGCAATTGGTCATCAGTGCAAAAGAGGGCGGTCACTCACGTGTCCGTGTCCAATGAGAAGTAGTCGTAGAGCTTCACTATTCTGGGGTGGTCCAGCTGCTTGTGTATTCTGTATTCTCGACAGGCGTGTCTGCAGTGATCACAGAGTCATCAGGAGCAGAGAAACCATCCCGGCATACGCAGTTATTCTTCACACTGTGTAGCAATTCTCTCAAGCACTGTCTCACTGTATATACACAAATTCTACTTCTTCCAGACCTAAAATGATCCATATTGCTGCACTGACAGTAGTTTTGGGAATGAGAATCAATACATTGTTGCACTAAGGTCATAAAACTGGCTTTATTGCACCCAAACTAAACTTAGTCACACAGCAAGCTCCATAGAAAGAAATGATTTGGCACAAGGTACACAACATTGCCCTTCCATTCAACTGTGCTGTTTTTAAACGTAATAAAAGATATTAGCTGTATATAAGCCCTTTTCAAACCCATGAAATTTTTCTTTTTGGGGAAATGTGTGCATACTGCTTGCCAAATAATCAAGGCAGAAGAGCCTAAAAACTCTTCTGAATAAACAGTTATGTGGCATAGAAATAGCTATCACAGATGTTCTTAGGAGCAGGGATGGCCAATGAACTGCAGCAAAAGTACATCGCCTTTAGAATCTAGTGTGCATCAGTATAGCGTAGTGGTAAAGAGCAGGGCTCATAACCGAAAGGCTGCTGGTTCGATTCCCCACTAGAGCACTGCTGCAGTACCCTTGGGCAAGGTACTAAACCCACAACTGCTCGGTAAATATCCAGCTGTGTAAATGGATGACATTGTAACCTATGTAAGTCACTCTGGATCTGCCAAATGCTAACAATGCAACGTAACGTACTGTGCTAAAGATTTGAGTAGAGGGGCTGAGTAGATGTAGCTGGCAAGAAATCACATCTGTAATCACCTCAAAGCAGCCAATGAGATGGCAAGCTAAACTTACACTAGCCGACCCAAGAATTTTCATTCTGTCTCACTTGACTGTATAATCACCAATCTGAAATTGTTGGCCAGTAATCTGAGAACAAGACGTCAGGATGCTTAAAGGGTCAGAATTAAGTTTGTTAAAGCATATGGTCAATGAAAAATGTACACTGGATTGTTCTCCTCAGTGTTCTTTGGCATCATAAATGTATCACTGCATTTTCACACCACCAATCATTTCAAACTTAAAAAAAAAACCCAGCCCAAAATGGAATCAACTTTCATGTCTGCATTGACAGCATGAATCTGCCCACAGAGCAACTGCATGCTACCTTCCCATAAAACGGGGACATACTTGTGGTAGTTCTCCTTTTTCTCCTCCCTCCAGTTCTTGTTGAGCTGGTGTATTTTCACCGCTGCGTACCGCTGCTCAATCAAGTCGAAGGCCTGAAAGACAACAGCAGATCACAGTGACTCAGACACCATCACCACACACAGCGGACACCTCCTCCTACTCAAGCATTTACTCAGCTCAATCTGAAGTTCGTTTTAGAGGGACCAGATCAACTTACCTTGTATACTTCACTAAATCCTCCTCTTCCCAGAAGATGTAACAGTAGATACCTCTCGTTCAAGGTTGGATGGTCTTTAAACCTTAACAAAATCAAGGCATTGATTAATGCACAGACCACACAGGTTTCCCTTGTTAAAATCTGTAATTTAAAGCAGAATTCAAAGGATTCTCATAATGTAGTAATGTTATCATGACATTATTGTGCAGTGCATTTTGCAATGTTTATCCATTCAGATAAAGATGATGTCAAACAGGGTAACACAAATGGCGCATCTCAGTTTGAAGAGCAGCACGCAAGTCATACTTCACACTGTCCTCCCCAGAAACAAAGAATGAGTTTCATAAACCTTTCCTTCAGATGGGTCCCTCCTGCCTTGCATTCACACTAAAAAATTCAGACACGCTCATGCGTGGTTCCTTGAAGACGACTTCAAATGCACCTCCCTAATCTGTCATTCTGAATGATGTCAAAACGCAGCAGCGAGAACAATGCCTTGTTACTGTCGTCAGTAATCTGGGTGTTCCGGTTTCCCCTGGCTGACCTAGTAAAACTTTAAATGGCTATCTACTTTTAGGGTGTCAGGACAGCTGGATCTGAAAGATGTCCCCTTGTGAGGGTGTCGCCTCGGAAGGGCGTATGCCGGTCAGGGCATCCCCTCGTTAAGGGCACCCCCTCGTTACGGGTGCCTCCTCGTTAAGGGCATCCCCTCGTTAAGGGCTCCTCCTAGTTAAGGGCATCCTGATGTAAGGACGTCCCCTCATTACGGGCGTCCCCCTGCACAGGCGGTCCGCACTCACTGAGAGCTGTCCTCGTTGTTGATCCTCTTCAGCTCACGGATGTGGAGGTTGCGCACTCTCTCCAGCCTCTCCAGCTCCACCTGGATTTCAGCTTCTTCCTTTAAATGATTCACACACAGATACACAACAGAGAGAAGAGACACAGACTTTACTGCATGACGAGGCTGCTAATCAAAGTGTACGTCTGCTCAGCGGACTCCTTCTGCATTCAATAATAACGACCTGACAGCATTTCTGGCTGGGGCTGTCCTATGGTAATTACTGCCCAGGAGAAAAATGTATATATACACATACTAATAAAATGTGTGTTCAGTCTAGCTACAGAATAGAAAAAAAATTAGACCTCAACACTTAAGTGTTGAAAAGTAAGATTTTCCCCTGGTTGTTTCAGGGTAAAGGATGAGTTTTGACATGTGCTCCATATCTAATAATGATAGATGATAGATAACGATAATGATAAAGAGTAAAGCATCAGCCAGCAACCAGGGCATGTCAGCTTTAGAAAAGCTACTGACCTTTTTGAGATTCCCAAGTCGTAGTTTGAAGATTTCCTCCTGCTCGTGGTACTCAGCTAGGGTCAGCCTTTGAATAAAAAGAAAACACACCATCAAAAGAACCGATCGGTAGAGCAGCCACAAACACTAGGACATGCAGTTTTCATAGACACTTCAGAGATGACGTGTTTCAATGAACATCAAACGCTTGAACAAAAACCAAACTCTCAGAGGCACAGATGAGGAGCACAGACAGACACTGAACAGATGGACAGACACGACACAGACAGACACTGTACAGATGGAGAGACTACGCAGACAGAGACTGCGCAGACGGACAGAGACTGCGCAGACAGACTGCGCAGACGGACAGACTGCGCAGACAGACAGAGATTGCGCAGCCGGACAGACACAGTGCAGACGGACGCAGTGGAGACACTCACAGCTGTGGCAGGCTGGGTTTGAGGAAGGGGTCATTCTCTGCCCCGTTCACGGCCTTGGTTTTCCGCTGCTTCGGCTCCGAGTTGGTGACTGGTGCCTGGGAGGTGTTTGTGGTCGGAGGTTTCCTCTTGGCTAACAGTTTTCTCTGTCTCTCAATCTCCTCCCTCTGCTGGTTTATCCACTCCTGCTGCCTATGGAGCAGAATTTTACCCGTTAATAGCAACGAGACCGTGACACCTGAAATTCCTCTCTTCCTCTCAGCGGAGTGCAAACACCCAGCGTTTCATCATAGCTAACCTGCTATCTGAACTTTGAAAGCCTACATCCTACATCACTGCCTAAGTATCAGTAAAACAAGTGGAGCGCCATCTGCTTCTGAACTGTCCGCGGAATCAAAGCAAAAACAACTCCGAAATGTATTTACATGACATGAATCAGACATCTGTTTGAGTAGTCTTGAAAGAAGCATCGCAATTATATGAAACACCTAAGAAAATCGTGCTACTGTAATTATGTTGATAATGGAAGCACTTCACCAGGGGTAGAGTGCATCACTAAGATAACACATTCTCCACTAATAAAGCTGTCTTTACTAAGGAGTAACTGTGGGGAAGTTCAAAGCTTAGAGCTGCTCAACAGACTCAGGGTGCAGCCCTGCAAAGACAGTTAGGAGTCACTGAGTGAGTTAGGAGTTAGGAGGAGTTAGGAGGAGTTAGGAGTCACTGTGCAAGTTAGGAGGAGTTAGGAGTCACTGAGGGAGTTAGGAGTCACTGAGCGAGTCAGGAGTTAGGAGTCAGTGAGCGAGCCCTTCTTACTTGACGAGGTTCTGGAAGGCGAATCCGTCGGTCCACTGCTCAGTGAAGGAGGCGCCGTGCCGCACGGTGGTGAAGTGGCCGAGCCGTAACCTGTCCTGCATGCTCTTCTCCCGACACGCCTGCTTCTCCTGTGTGCTCTGCAGGCAAACAGCACACACCTATCACTACGGCTTTCACCATCTCACACCTATCACTACGGCTTTCACCATCTCACACCCATCACTACGGCTTTCACCATCTCACACCCATCACTACGGCTTTCACTATCACACACCTATCACTACGGCTTTCACTATCTCACACCTATCACTACAGCATTCACTATCATACACCCATCACTACAGCTCACACACACCATTCATTAACACACAGCTCTTATGCACAAATGCAGTCACAATCCTCTTCCCCGACTTCACAAACATGCCAGGGCTGCTCACAAGTATTTCACCACTACAACTCTACACCAGCCCACAGACCTAATGTGAAAATACAATTCAGAGCACAAAACAGTGACAGTAGTAACATACACGAATGTTAAAGACATACTTCTTTTTCCCTAATGGGCAACTGGGGCGGGATGCTTCTTTATCAAAATTGTGGACACAACACTGGTTGATACTTGATGATGATGGCTGTCCTGATGAGGTTTATAGTGTACTGAATGTTTTCCGTTCACAGACTCCAGTCTAACAGAGCTACTGTTTTGTTATTTTCAGTGTGACACCGGGCAATGGAGGAGATCCTACCTTTTCAATGAGCAACTTCTTGCTCATAGTGATGCATTTATTTAAGCGTTCCTTGTACTTTTCAAGTAATTTTTGTTGTTCATCTATTTGTCTTCTAAGATCACAGTTTGCCTATGGAGAGAAAAAAAAACATGAAACCCTTTCATGAGAACTGAAATGGCATTACATTATTTATATTACAGCCACAATGATAAGCTTTTTTTTTTGATCACTGCATCTTATTATCCTTAATTAGCATTTATGAATCTATTCATTTTCAACAGTTTCCAGCCCATTCCCTTGGGGTTTCAGTCACTACAGCTGGCGGTATGAGTCACCGGACACGGTCCAGCTCAAGATGGTGGACTGCATTTCATTGACTTTTTGGAAACTATCACTGGCCCTGGAATCCTTCCCCTACCCAGCTCAGGAGATTTGTTTTCTGTCAGATTTGATGCATGGAGGAGAGCAGAATTTGAATTTCTGCGACAGGCCTGACGGAGTGATGTTTGTCATGCACTGTGCGTCTTCCTCTTTTTCATGCTTTTCCATTATGCAGCTCTTCCTTTTTTTCTGGAATCACCAACCACAGACCGGGCTCATCTCACCGCAACAACCTCTGCATTCGTGTCTCGAGCCTGAATGAATGCACCCAGCTAACACGCTAACTTCACACAGCCATCAGGCTAACCTGGCTGTGCTACTTCATACAGCCACCAGACTATTCTGACAATGCTACCTCATACAGCCACCAGGCTAATCTGACTACTCCTTCTGCCAAGACACGTCCAATAAATGCACTGTGTGGATATCTGTAATTGAGTCACTGACGGTTGCTTTCAGTTATTCCACAGGGCTAGATCAATGGCACCGAAATCCGAGAGAGACTGGGAGGGATTTCTGCTGACTCCTCTCTGTGGCCAATTAAGGCCGTTTCCTCACCCTAAGCAAATCGTCTATTCTGCCCTCTTTCTTCTCCAGGTCCAGGTTCTTATTACTCTCAAGGGCAGCCAGCTTTAGAACGGTGAGGTCAGTCTGAAACGAGAACGATGACATGTGTGAGCAGTGTCGATTCCCCAGCGTGACAACGAAGGAGACAGAAAGCACACGGAAACCGTTCTTACCTGGACGCATTTGATTGACAGCTGTTTCGGATGCATTATGTGGTCCCCGAAAGACAGACTGGTTGGTGATGAGCTATTTTGTCTGATCTGTGAGAGAAAACATTTTCAGATTTTGTAAATTTAGCTCAACAAACTGCAAGGCCTCATCAGTCTCACTCCACATTAATATTCATTAGTACATAAACTGCAATATTGTCATTTAGCAGACGCTCTAAGCCAGGGCGATTTACATAGGTTACAATTTTTTACATGTTATCCATTTATCCAGCTGGATGTTTAGTGAGGCAATTCTGGGTTAAGTACCTCACCCAAGGGTACAGCAACAGTGCCCCTGCGGGCAATCGAACCAGCAACCTTTCGGTTACGAGTCCTGCTCCTTCTCACTATGCTACACTGCCACTTCATCGTATAACAGCGACAGCACTGTATGTGTTAGAGCCTAAACTCAAGAGCGACTTCCGTCTAAGACTGCTGAACTCTGGGTAAGTGGTACTCACAGTGGAGCCTGGTGTGGAATGGGAATGAGAGTTCTGCGGAGAGCGGATGGCTGGGGGCAGACCCCTCACCGGACTGGACCCGTTCCCGCCCTGGAACTGCAGAGAGACGGGAAGTGACATCGTCACACAGCCCCGGGCAGCAGCCCAGGCAGAGAAGGCCATGCTAGTACCAGGACTTTCCTAAAGAGATGCGTTCTGCATCTCTCGTGTTCTCGCATCAGCTGTTCATCCACATAAAACAGGAAAACGCAAAGCTTTGTGTGCCTCAGTGCTGTGTGACACGTGTCCGCACACACAGGGCTAAAATTTCAGTTACTATTTCTGACAATCACTGAGGATATGAGCTTCTTCACTCTAAGCTAGGTTGAAAGGAAATATTGTATTACTTACATCAAAATAATCACTAATTTTGGGTCCCCGTACAACAGACTTCCCTGTGAAAATAAAAGACATGGTTAGTTTAACAACAGCACAACACTGCCGACTGCAGAGGGACCCTACAGCGCAGCAGACGCATGTAGCACGAGCATTCACATGCTTTTTAAAACCTATTTTAACTGGCCACTGAAGTCAAAACCAGCGCCATTTTCTCAGAGGGCTTAGCGTGAAAATACGCCATGATGTGCTCTCTGTGCACTGCGTGTGAGACTAAGCGTACCCAGCTTCAGAGCCAATATCTGATTAACTTTCAGGCTAAATAACTGCAGGAAACGAAACCCAGACGAACAGATTCTAAATGACAGGAAGAGAGACTGCCTGAATCCTCAGCAACCCTTTGACCTGCCCGGCTCTGAACGCAAGCTGTCAGACAGCGAACCCACATACAGTGCGTCACCAGTTAGCAGAGCGGTGTGTGCAGGAAAGACCTGTCAGAGCTGTCATGGTGCTGTGGCACTTTCATTTGAATTTCCTCTCTTTTTCTGCCACTGGTTTACCCTTACTTAAAATATATTCCTGGGTTTTTAACGGTGTTGCTACAATACTGCTCCAATAACAAAGCGACTCACCTTGGCTGCTCTCAGACTGATTCTCAGCTTTCCGCTTTCTTCCTCTGGAGGAATCGGAGTGTTTCTTTTCAGGGATCTGGAGGAAAGGAATGCAAATGTTATAAATTAAGAATCACCTGGTTACATGCAGGCCGTTCCAACATTTCAGATCCGCTATGCACTCACTGCTGAAGGACACAACACACACACACACACACACACTCCTTACTTCCCTAATTAGAGTGCCTTTTTTGTCAACACCACTCCTGAAAGCTGTTTTCCTGCTTGGTGAGAACAGCTGCTTTTAGAATAAACACATTAACATAAAGATTGTTCCTATTAATATCCTCATAGCCGATCTCAACGTTACCGCTGGCACGACTCCCGGCTTCTCAAACAAAACATAACTCTCTCCTGCTCGCAAAGACTCTAGACAACCTCAGGTTCCCTGGCAAGGTGCACTTACTGGAAAGAATGACAAACTTGAGACAGAACAGGGGCCGCCTCTGCTGAGCCTGGGGAGGACAGTCTGGCCACTGAAACACAAGCCCTTAACCGAGGCCCGTCTGGGGACCAGACCCAGAGCCAAGTTACACACTGTAAATACCGCATTTCCCATCCAATACAGACAAAGCCATGTCTCAGTCTTTCCTGCGTGACATCAATTAACTGCCAATCAATGGCTTATAAAGACACACGTACAGGGTTTGTCTTGTTAGAGTTCAAAGTTACCTTAGGTTAGCAAATGTTTTACGGTTGGTATAACAGTTCTGTTCTCATTATTCTCACGTTAGAGCTCATATTTTGAGCTTTTCCCTGAATTTCTGAATCTTGGTCTTTAATGGAATTGCTGCGCTCACAAAGACAGATCGACACTCTTACTTTTGAAACGCCTTATGGTTCTCACTGTAGCAAAGAGGCATTCAATAAAGATGGAAGTCATAACAGCATGCACATCATTCCCAAACCACTTCCATTCACACGAAACCCTGACTGGACTGGTGCCAATGTACCATTTAATTCCAACTGCAAAGGCTGTCTGTCCATGCTGAGAATGAGCATATTAGCCTTTCCCCCAACCATAAGAGACTTAATCCACAGCTGCTAATTCCAGTAGCCTTCATGAAATATGTTGCTCTCTATCTTTCCACACACAGATAAACATGTCTTAAAGGAGGTGTGCAACAGTGCTCTCTGCAAAGTGCTAACAATGCTGAGAAGCACTAACACGGTGCTAATCTATCCATGGCAATCAGAGACAGCCAGAACACACACACACACACACACACGCACACACGCACACACGCACACACGCACACGCGCAGACACGCATGCACGCGCACACACACACACACACGCACGCAGGCAGGCAGGCATCATGGGAGTCACCAGGCCTAGGGTGATCAGGCATGGACTCACCCCTGACCTGCCCCACATCCCTCTCAGGTTCACAGGGGGTTAAACCCACAGCGCAGCCACCATCTGGTTAAACACAGCCATCTTAATGCACTGCGCTGTGAGAATGAAATAGCCTACCAGCACAGCCATTTTAATTCTCTGTGCTGTGCTGTGAGGACGACAAACCATCCAAGCCTTCAGGGGTCTGTGACTTCTCATACACTGTTTAGTGTGAACGAACAGATCATTTCTGTCACAGTACTATGTGAACCTTGACTACAGCCGTGAATAAATCTTCTATGTGGGTCATATAAGGGAATGTCTCCCTCAGTCGGGAGTAACAGATACCCTTTATCCTGACTCTTTGCTGCCTGTTCAGCAGTAGTCTCCCGTCTGTGGCAGGATGTCGTCTCCGCAGGGTCTCTGTCAGCTTACCGGGGTAAATCCTAACCCTAATGGTCACGTGACGCCTGCCTGCCTACTGGCCCCTGCTGCTAGGACAGGAAGAGGAACACAAAGCCGTACGTACCGAATATGCAGGAGAACTGCCCCTCTTCACATCCGAGCTCTGCCCAGAGAGAGAGGGGGGGGGAGACAGGGAGAGAGGGAGAGAGAGAGAGAGAGAGAGAGAGAGAGAGAGGGGGGGAGAGAAAGAGAGGGAGAGATGGGGGGGACAGGGAGAGAGAGAGAGAAAGAGAGAGGGAGAGAGAGAGAGAGAGAGAGAGAGAGAGATGGGGGGCAAGGAGAGAGAGAGGGAGGGAGGGGGAGAGAGAGAGGGAGAGAGAGAGAGGGAGAGGTGGGGGGACAGAAAGAGAGAGAGGGAGGGAGGGGGAGAGAGAGACAAAGTAAGAGAGAGAGACAGAGAGAGCGAGAGAGGGAGAGAGAGAAAGGGAGAGAGACGGGGGGCGGGGGGGGAGAGAGACGGGGGGGCGGGGGGGGGGAGAGAGACCAGGTTTCAGTGCATTCTGAAAAATGGAGGTGGCACACGGGAGAAACAAAACAAACACATGACACGTGCTGTTTATCTTCAGCCCATTCTGAGAGGGACGGGGTGAAATGAAGGCAGAAACAAGCCGGCCCTGAAAGCGTTTAATCAACGTGTAGATCGGGGGGCGTCCACTCACGACGTTCACAGGGAATGCTGGGATCTTATGTCATGACGGCCACTGGGCATGAAGGGGGAAAGAGTGTGCAGAGGCTACAAGAGTGGACTCTCAACCGACTTGGTCCACAGTACCTTCTTGTTTAGGCTCCTCGTATGAA